>NW_028322102.1:1712500-1837500 GCF_057628025.1 Oncorhynchus mykiss
GACCCCAGGCCCGTCGTCCATTAGTCAGAACCCAGGCCCGTCGTCCATTAGTCAGACCCCAGGCCCGTCGTCCTTTAGTCAGACCCCAGGCCCGTCGTCCTTTAGTCAGACCCCAGGCCCGTCGTCAATTAGTCAGACCCCAGGCCCGTCGTCCTTTAGTCAGACCCCAGACAAGTCGTCCTTTAGTCAGAACCCAGGCCCGTCGTCCTTTAGTCAGAACCCAGGCCCGTCGTCCTTTAGTCAGAACCCAGGCCCGTCGTCCTTTAGTCAGACCCCAGGCCCGTCGTCCTTTAGTCAGAACCCAGGCCCGTCGTCCTTTAGTCAGAACCCAGGCCCGTCGTCCTTTAGTCAGAACCCAGGCCCGTCGTCCTTTAGTCAGAACCCAGGCCCGTCGTCCTTTAGTCAGACCCCAGGCCCGTCGTCCTGTAGTCAGACCCCAGGCCCGTCGTCCTTTAGTCAGACCCCAGGCCCGTCGTCCTTTAGTCAGACCCCAGGCCCGTCGTCCTTTAGTCAGACCCCAGGCCCCTTTAGTCAGGCCCCAGGCCAGTCGTCCTTTAGTCAGACCACAGGCCCGTCGCCCTTTAGTCAAGCCCCAGGCCAGTCGTCCTTTAGTCAGGCCCCAGGCCCGTCGTTCTTTAGTCAGGCCCCAGGCCCGTCGTCCTGTAGTCAGGCCCCAGGCCCGTCGTCCTGTAGTCAGGCCCCAGGCCCGTCTTCCTGTAGTCAGGCCCCAGGCCCGTCTTCCTGTAGTCAGGCCCCAGGCCCGTCTTCCTGTAGTCAGGCCCCAGGCCCGTCTTCCTGTAGTCAGGCCCCAGGCCCGTCTTCCTGTAGTCAGGCCCCAGGCCCGTCTTCCTGTAGTCAGGCCCCAGGCCCGTCTTCCTGTAGTCAGGCCCCAGGCCCGTCTTCCTGTAGTCAGGCCCCAGGCCCGTCGTCCTGTAGTCAGGCCCCAGGCCCGTCGTCCTGTAGTCAGGCCCCAGGCCCGTCGTCCTGTAGTCAGGCCCCAGGCCCGTCGTCCTGTAGTCAGACCCCAGGCCCCTTTAGTCAGCCTGTCATCTTTTAGTCAGACCCCAGGCCCGTCTTCCTGTAGTCAGGCCCCAGGCCCGTCTTCCTGTAGTCAGGCCCCAGGCCCGTCTTCCTGTAGTCAGGCCCCAGGCCCGTCTTCCTGTAGTCAGGCCCCAGGCCCGTCTTCCTGTAGTCAGGCCCCAGGCCCGTCTTCCTGTAGTCAGGCCCCAGGCCCGTCTTCCTGTAGTCAGGCCCCAGGCCCGTCTTCCTGTAGTCAGGCCCCAGGCCCGTCTTCCTGTAGTCAGGCCCCAGGCCCGTCTTCCTGTAGTCAGGCCCCAGGCCCGTCTTCCTGTAGTCAGGCCCCAGGCCCGTCTTCCTGTAGTCAGGCCCCAGGCCCGTCTTCCTGTAGTCAGGCCCCAGGCCCGTCTTCCTGTAGTCAGGCCCCAGGCCCGTCTTCCTGTAGTCAGGCCCCAGGCCCGTCGTCCTGTAGTCAGGCCCCAGGCCCGTCGTCCTGTAGTCAGGCCCCAGGCCCGTCGTCCTGTAGTCAGGCCCCAGGCCCGTCGTCCTGTAGTCAGACCCCAGGCCCCTTTAGTCAGCCTGTCATCTTTTAGTCAGACCCCAGGCCTGTCATCTTTTAGTCAGACCCCAGGCCTGTCATCCTGTAGTCAGACCCCAGGCCAGTCGTCCTGTAGTCAGACCCCAGGCCAGTCGTCCTTTAGTCAGACCCCAGGCCAGTCGTCCTTTAGTCAGACCCCAGGCCAGTCGTCCTTTAGTCAGACCCCAGGCCAGCCGTCCTTTAGTCAGACCCCAGGCCAGCCGTCCTTTAGTCAGACCCCAGGCCAGTCGTCCTTTAGTCAGACCCCAGGCCAGTCGTCCTTTAGTCAGACCCCAGGCCAGTCGTCAGACCCCAGGCCAGTTGTCCTGTAGTCAGACCCCAGGCAAGTCATGCTTTAGTCAGACCCCAGGCCAGTCGTCCTTTAGTCAGACCCCAGGCCAGTCATATCATTCCTCCCTGCACAGTAACTTTAAAATATTCTTTGTGATTGGCCTCCTTCGACCAAATACCTCAGTCATACTGTATTCTATACCGTACTGTATTCTATATCATACTGTATTCTGTATCATACTGTATTCTGTATCATACTGTATTCTATACCGTACTGTATTCTATACCATACTGTATTCTATACCATACTGTATTCTGTACCATACTGTATTCTGTACCATACTGTATTCTGTACCATACTGTATTCTGTACCATACTGTATTCTGTACCATACTGTATTCTGTACCATACTGTATTCTGTACCATACTGTATTCTGTATCATACAGTAACGTCACCCAACTGAACCTCCCTGCCCTCTCACAGTACCACTCCAAGCATCTCACCCCCCACCTCCCTGCCCTCTCACAGTACCACTCCAAGCATCTCACCCCCCACCTCCCTGCCCTCTCACAGTACCACTCCAAGCATCTCACCCCCCACCTCCCTGCCCTCTCACAGTACCACTCCAAGCATCTCACCCCCCACCTCCATGTACATTAACTTTACCTTGTCCCTTGTGGTTGACCTCCTTGGCGGCGATGACCTTGTTGATGACGGTCTGGAGAAAGTCGCTCTCCCCCGCCACCCTGGTTGAAAAACGGGAGATGTTCAGTTGCCTGTGGCGAAGCACGGCATCATCCAACGCTAGCCTGTAGTAGGCACATGACAGGAACAACACCAGAGAGAGAGGAGAGGAGAGGAGGGCAGAGGAGAGAGCAGAGCAGAGGAGAGTAGAGGAGAGAGGAGAGTAGGGCAGAGAGAGAGCAGAGAGAGCAGAGAGAGAGAGCAGAGTAGAGGAGAGGAGGGCAGAAAGAGAGAGAGGAGGGCAGAGAGAGAGAGAGAGAGAGGGAGCAGAGATAGAGAGAGCAGAGTAGAGGAGAGAGGAGAGGAGAGGTGGGCAGAGAGAGAGAGAGAAGAGAGGAGGAGAGAAAGCAGAGAGAAAGAGAGAACAGAGGAGAGAGGAGAGGAGAGGAGGGCAGAGAGAGAGAAGAGAGGAGGAGAGAGAGAGAAGAGAGGAGGAGAGAGAAAGCAGAGGAGGGCAGAGAGAGAGCAGAGGAGGAGGAGAGGGCAGAGGAGAGGAGGAGAGAGAGAGCAGAGGAGAGGAGGGCAGAGGAGAGGAGAGAGGAGAGGGAGAGCAGAAAAGGGCAGAGGAGAGGAGAGAGCGCAGAGGAGAGGAGGAGAGAGAGCAGAGGAGAAGAGGAGAGGGAGCAGAGGAGAAGAGGAGAGGGAGAGCAGAGGAGAGGAGGAGAGAGAGCAGAGGAGAGGAGGAGGGCAGAGAGAGAGCAGAGGAGAGCAGAGGAGAGGAGAAGAGAGAGCAGAGGAGGGCAGAGAGAAATGCCTGAAGGATGCATAACATTTAAAGGAATACATATAGTATGTTTAAGGGTAGAAATGAAAGAAATAAGACCTTGATTGAATTAAAAAGCAGCAATAACATTGAAGCATGCCTAACATCTCTCCATTTCCTCTTCCTGTGGACTTTAAATCAACTAAATATTAATAGACTAGGCTAGAAAAGGCCATTGTAACCCTGGTCGAAGTCTTTTAGGGAAAGATGTTGCCCCCGGCAACACTAGGAAGAACATGACATTATATCTCAACCTTTGTTTTAACAATGTGAGGGCCATTTCCATCTCCAAAACGAAGCCGTTTGCATGCCAGAGATCTCTAACCAATTATATAGTTACATCAAACAGTCCTTAATTAGGAACGGTAACTTCCTGTTTAGTTTGCCTTAGAACAGGGTCCTAGTTAAAAACTAAAGCTGCTATTCAGGAAACTACCAAAATTCATCACTACGACAGTGTGTGTGTGTGTGTGTGTGTGTGTGTGTGGAGAGGAGGAGAGAGTCTAATCCATTATGTATGTTCCTAGATAGAGCTGTTAACTGAGGAGATCTGCCTACCGTGCCAACTAAACTAAACTGATTGGTAGCTACGACTGAGTTCCAAATGACACTCTATTCCTTACATCCTTCACCACGTTCACTATATAGGGAATAGGGTGCCATTTGGGGTCAGTGGTAGTGCACTATATAGGGAATAGGGTGCTATTTGGGGGTGAATAGTAGTGCACTATATAGGGAATAGGGTGCCATTTGGGGGTGAATAGTAGTGCACTATATAGGGAATAGGGTGCCATTTGGGGGTGAATAGTAGTGCACTATATAGGGAATAGGGTGCCATAGTAGTGCACTATATAGGGAATAGGGTGCCATTTGGGCCTCAAACTAAACTATTTCCAAATATGGAATCCTCTCAGGGACACAGGCAGTTAATGAGATCGCCTTAATTTAGTCACGGTGGAATAGTGGCCTGAGCCCAAAATGGCAACCTATTCCCTATATAGTGCACTACTTTAAACCTGGTCTATGTAGGTAATAGGGTGTGCAATAAACTGCACATGAATCAGGTGTGAAGGGTTGAAAACATCCCTGTTTGAGTCACAAATGGACCAGGGTCTATAGGGTAGTAGTGCACTACTTTAGACCAGGGTTTATAGGGTAGTAGTGCACTACTTTAGACCAGGGTCTATAGGGTAGTAGTGCACTACTTTAGACCAGGGTCTATAGGGTAGTAGTGCACTACTTTAGACCAGGGTTTATAGGGTAGTAGTGCACTACTTTAGACCAGGGCCTATAGGGTAGTAGTGCACTACTTTAGACCAGGTCCTATAGGGTAGTAGTGCACTACTTTAGACCAGGGCCTATAGGGTAGTAGTGCACTACTTTAGACCAGGGTTTATAGGGTAGTAGTGCACTACTTTAGACCAGGGCCTATAGGGTAGTAGTGCACTACTTTAGACCAGGTCCTATAGGGTAGTAGTGCACTACTTTAGACCAGGGCCTATAGGGTAGTAGTGCACTACTT
Organism: Oncorhynchus mykiss; assembly: GCF_057628025.1. NCBI lineage: Eukaryota > Metazoa > Chordata > Actinopteri > Salmoniformes > Salmonidae > Oncorhynchus > Oncorhynchus mykiss. The sequence continues at coordinate 1,717,416 of NW_028322102.1, forward strand.
TAGACCAGGGTTTATAGGGTAGTAGTGCACTACTTTAGACCAGGGTCTATAGGGTAGTAGTGCACTACTTTAGACCAGGGCCCATAGGGTAGTAGTGCACTACTTTAGACCAGGGTCTATAGGGTAGTAGTGCACTACTTTAGACCAGGGCCTATAGGGTAGTAGTGCACTACTTTAGACCAGGGCCTATAGGGTAGTAGTGCACTACTTTAGACCAGGGTTTATAGGGTAGTAGTGCACTACTTTAGACCAGGGTCTATAGGGTAGTAGTGCACTACTTTAGACCAGGGCCCATAGGGTAGTAGTGCACTACTTTAGACCAGGGCCCATAGGGTAGTAGTGCACTACTCTAGACCAGGGCCCATAGGGTAGTAGTGCACTACTTTAGACCAGGGCCCATAGGGTAGTAGTGCACTACTTTAGACCAGGGTTTATAGGGTAGTAGTGCACTACTTTAGACCAGGGTCTATAGGGTAGTAGTGCACTACTTTAGACCAGGGTCTATAGGGTAGTAGTGCACTACTTTAGACCAGGGCCCATAGGGTAGTAGTGCACTACTTTAGACCAGGGCCCATAGGGTAATAGTGCACTACTTTAGACCAAGGTTTATAGGGTAATAGTGCACTGTATAGGGAACGACATGCCGGCACCAAACTCTAACACGACACATCCAAATATATATCTGACTAATTCCGTAAAGTCAGTGTGGAAGAGGTGAAAAGATGATTGTTGTCTATCAACAAATGACAAGCCACCGAGGTCAGACAGTCTGGATGGAAAATTACTGAGGATAATAGTGGATGATATTGCCACTTCCAATATGCCACATCTTCAATTTAAGCCTACTAGAGAGCGTGTGCCCTCAGGCCTGGAGGGAAGCTCAAGTCATTCCCCTCCATAAGAATAGTAAAGACCCATTTACTGGCTCAAATAGACAACCAATCATACAAAACAACTAAAACCTTATGCAACTGTGAAGAGACACACACAAAAGGTAGAGACACACACAAAAGGTAGAGACACACACAAAAGGTAGAGACACACACAAAAGGTAGAGACACACACAAAAGGTAGAGACACACACAAAAGGTAGAGACACACACAAAAGGTAGAGACACACACAAAAGGTAGAGACACACACACAAGGTAGAGACACACACACAAGGTAGAGACACACACAAAAGGTAGAGACACACATAAAAGGTAGAGACACACACAAAAGGTAGAGACACACACAAAAGGTAGAGACACACACAAAAGGTAGAGACACACACAAAAGGTAGAGACACACACAAAAGGTAGAGACACACACAAAAGGTAGAGACACACACAAAAGGTAGAGACACACACAAAAGGTAGAGACACACACAAAAGGTAGAGACACACACAAAAGGTAGAGACACACACAAAAGGTAGAGACACACACAAAAGGTAGAGACACACACAAAAGGTAGAGACACACACAAAAGGTAGAGACACACACAAAAGGTAGAGACACACACAAAAGGTAGAGACACACACAAAAGGTAGAGACACACACAAAAGGTAGAGACACACACAAAAGGTAGAGACACACACAAAAGGTAGAGACACACACAAAAGGTAGAGACACACACAAAAGGTAGAGACACACACAAAAGGTAGAGACACACACAAAAGGTAGAGACACACACAAAAGGTAGAGACACACACAAAAGGTAGAGACACACACAAAAGGTAGAGACACACACAAAAGGTAGAGACACACACAAAAGGTAGAGACACACACAAAAGGTAGAGACACACATTGTAATATTGTCGTATGGTTGGTACATTTTTTATTGTAGATATGAAGTGGTGTAATAATGTAATATGATGTGCTTAGACGCAAGGAAGAGTAGCTGCTGTCTTGGCAGGAACTAATGGGGATCCTTAATAAACCCCAGGAACTAATGGGGATCCATAATAAACCCCAGGAATAGTAGCTGCTGCCTTGGCAGGAACTAATGGGGATCCATAATAAACCCCAGGAAGAGTAGCTGCTGCCTTGGCAGGAACTAATGGGGATCCTTAATAAACCCCAGGAAGAGTAGCTGCTGCCTTGGCAGGAACTAATGGGGATCCATAATAAACCCCAGGAAGAGTAGCTGCTTCCTTGGCAGGAACTAATGGGGATCCATAATAAACCCCAGGAAGAGTAGCTGCTGCCTTGGCAGGAACTAATGGGGATCCATAATAAACCCCAGGAAGAGTAGCTGCTGCCTTGGCAGGAACTAATGGGAGTCCATAATAAACCCCAGGAAGAGTAGCTGCTGCCTTGGCAGGAACTAATGGGAGTCCATAATAAACCCCAGGAAGAGTAGCTGCTGCCTTGGCAGGAACTAATGGGGATCCATAATAAACCCCAGGAAGAGTAGCTGCTGCCTTGGCAGGAACTAATGGTGATCCATAATAAACCCCAGGAAGAGTAGCTGCTGCCTTGGCAGGAACTAATGGGGATCCATAATGAACCCCAGGATGAGTAGCTGCTGCCTTGGCAGGAACTAATGGGGATCCATAATAAACCCCAGGAAGAGTAGCTGCTGCCTTGGCAGGAACTAATGGGGATCCATAATAAACCCCAGGAAGAGTAGATGCTGCCTTGACAGGAACTAATGGGGATCCATAATAAACCCCAGGAAGAGTAGCTGCTGCCTTGGCAGGAACTAATGGGGATCCATAATAAACCCCAGGAAGAGTAGCTGCTGTCTTGGCAAGAACTAATGGGGATCCATAATAAACCCCAGGAAGAGTAGCTGCTGTCTTGGCAAGAACTAATGGGGATCCATAATAAACCCCAGGAAGAGTAGCTGCTGCCTTGGCAGGAACTAATGGGGATCCATAATAAACCCCAGGAAGAGTAGCTGCTGCCTTGGCAAGAACTAATGGGGATCCATAATAAACCCCAGGAAGAGTAGCTGCTGTCTTGGCAAGAACTAATGGGGATCCATAATAAACCCCAGGAAGAGTAGCTGCTGTCTTGGCAAGAACTAATGGGGATCCATAATAAACCCCAGGAAGAGTAGCTGCTGCCTTGGCAGGAACTAATGGGGATCCATAATAAACCCCAGGAAGAGTAGCTGCTGCCTTGGCAGGAACTAATGGGGATCCATAATAAACCCCAGGAAGAGTAGCTGCTGTCTTGGCAAGAACTAATGGGGATCCATAATAAACCCCAGGAAGAGTAGCTGCTGTCTTGGCAAGAACTAATGGGGATCCATAATAAACCCCAGGAAGAGTAGCTGCTGCCTTGGCAGGAACTAATGGGGATCCATAATAAACCCCAGGAAGAGTAGCTGCTGCCTTGGCAGGAACTAATGGGGATCCATAATAAACCCCAGGAAGAGTAGCTGCTGCCTTGGCAGGAACTAATGGGGATCCATAATAAACCCCAGGAAGAGTAGCTGCTGCCTTGGCAGGAACTAATGGGGATCCATAATAAACCCCAGGAAGAGTAGCTGCTGCCTTGGCAGGAACTAATGGGGATCCATAATAAACCCCAGGAAGAGTAGCTGCTGCCTTGGCAGGAACTAATGGGGATCCCTAATAAATACAACAAGAGAATAGGATGCCGTTTCAGATGCAGGCCCCGTCTAATATAGACTTAATGTTCTGGTCCATAGAGGTCAGAGTACGACCCTAACATAGACTTAATGTTCTGGTCCATAGAGGTCAGAGTACGACCCTAACATAGACTTAATGTTCTGGTCCATAGAGGTCAGAGTACGACCCTAACATAGACTTAATGTTCTGGTCCATAGAGGTCAGAGTACGACCCTAACATAGACTTAATGTTCTGGTCCATAGAGGTCAGAGTACTACCCTAACATAGACTTAATGTTCTGGTCCATAGAGGTCAGAGTACGACCCTAACATAGACTTAATGTTCTGGTCCATAGAGGTCAGAGTACGACCCTAACGTAGACTTAATGTTCTGGTCCATAGAGGTCAGAGTACGACCCTAACATAGACTTAATGTTCTGGTCCATAGAGGTCAGAGTACTACCCTAATATAGACTTAATGTTCTGGTCCATAGAGGTCAGAGTACTACCCTAATATAGACTTAATGTTCTGGTCCATAGAGGTCAGAGTACTACCCTAATATAGACTTAATGTTCTGGTACATAGAGGTCAGAGTACGACCCTAACATAGACTTAATGTTCTGGTCCATAGAGGTCAGAGTACGACCCTAACATAGACTTAATGTTCTGGTCCATAGAGGTCAGAGTACGACCCTAACATAGGCTTAATGTTCTGGTCCATAGAGGTCAGAGTACGACCCTAACATAGACTTAATGCTCTGGTCCATAGAGGTCAGAGTACTACCCTAACATAGACTTAATGTTCTGGTCCATAGAGGTCAGAGTACGACCCTAACATAGACTTAATGTTCTGGTCCATAGAGGTCAGAGTACGACCCTAACATAGACTTAATGTTCTGGTCCATAGAGGTCAGAGTACGACCCTAACATAGACTTAATGTTCTGGTCCATAGAGGTCAGAGTACGACCCTAACATAGACTTAATGTTCTGGTCCATAGAGGTCCAGTATGTTCTGGTCCATAGAGGTCAGAGTTCTACCCTAACATAGACTTAATGTTCTGGTCCATAGAGGTCAGAGTACGACCCTAACATAGACTTAATGTTCTGGTCCATAGAGGTCAGAGTACTACCCTAACATAGACTTAATGTTCTGGTCCATAGAGGTCAGAGTACTACCCTAACATAGACTTAATGTTCTGGTCCATAGAGGTCAGAGTACTACCCTAATATAGACTTAATGTTCTGGTCCATAGAGGTCAGAGTACTACCCTAACATAGACTTAATGTTCTGGTCCATAGAGGTCAGAGTACTACCCTAACATAGACTTAATGTTCTGGTCCATAGAGGTCAGAGTACGACCCTAACATAGACTTAATGTTCTGGTCCATAGAGGTCAGAGTACGACCCTAACATAGACTTAATGTTCTGGTCCATAGAGGTCAGAGTACTACCCTAACATAGACTTAATGTTCTGGTCCATAGAGGTCAGAGTACTACCCTAACATAGACTTAATGTTCTGGTCCATAGAGGTCAGAGTACGACCCTAACATAGACTTAATGTTCTGGTCCATAGAGGTCAGAGTACGACCCTAACGTAGACTTAATGTTCTAGTCCATAGAGGTCAGAGTACGACCCTAACATAGACTTAATGTTCTGGTCCATAGAGGTCCAGTATGTTCTGGTCCATAGAGGTCCAGTATGTTCTGGTCCATAGACCTCCAGTATGTTCTGGTCCATAGACCTCCAGTATGTTCTGGTCCATAGAGGTCCCACCATAGACCTCCAGTATGTTCTGGTCCATAGACCTCCAGTATGTTCTGGTCCATAGAGGTCCCAACATAAACTCCAGTATGTTCTGGTCCATAGACCTCCATTATGTTCTGGTCCATATGTGTTGTGTTTATAGAACATCTCCCCCATGATCAAGTAGGAACGGAGACATCGACACGGATTTTGTGACATAGTGCGCTGTGTCATGGTGATGTAATGGATGGGAGAGAGTGTGTGTGTTCATATTTCATACTCACGGCTGGAAGGGGATGAAATGCTGCTTGTCCTCATCATCCATCTTGCCTGTTATGATGTCAGTCACATCCATTACTGTTAGAGACGGGACATATAGTATAGAAGGTCAATGCTATAGCAGTCTGTTACTGGTAGAGACATATAGTATAGAAGGTCAATGATATAGCAGTCTGGTAGAGACATATAGTATAGAAGGTCAATGCTATAGCAGTCTGTTACTGATAGAGACAGAGAGGAATGTTAACACAAACAGACCGGTACCCAGGCTAGTTCCAGTAGTCTCTGTTACTGACAGAGAGGAATGTTAGCACAAACAGACCGGTACCCAGGCTAGTTCCAGTAGTCTCTGTTACTGATAGAGACAGAGGGGAATGTTAGCACAAACAGACCGGTACCCAGGCTAGTTCCAGTAGTCTCTGTTACTGATAGAGACAGAGAGGAATGTTAACACAAACAGACCGGTACCCAGGCTAGTTCCAGTAGTCTCTGTTACTGATAGAGACAGAGAGGAATGTTAACACAAACAGACCGGTACCCAGGCTAGTTCCAGTAGTCTCTTGTTACTGATAGAGACAGAGAGGAATGTTAACACAAACAGACCGGTACCCAGGCTAGGTCCAGTAGTCTCTGTTACTGATAGAGACAGAGAGGAATGTTAACACAAACAGACCGGTACCCAGGCTAGTTCCAGTAGTCTCTGTTACTGATAGAGACAGAGAGGAATGTTAACACAAACAGACCGGTACCCAGGCTAGTTCCAGTAGTCTCTTGTTACTGATAGAGACAGAGAGGAATGTTAACACAAACAGACCGGTACCCAGGCTAGTTCCAGTAGTCTCTGTTACTGATAGAGACAGAGAGGAATGTTAACACAAACAGACCGGTACCCAGGCTAATTCCAGTAGTCTCTGTTACTGACAGAGAGGAATGTTAGCACAAACAGACCGGTACCCAGGCTAGTTCCAGTAGTCTCTGTTACTGATAGAGACAGAGGGGAATGTTAGCACAATCAGACCGGTACCCAGGCTAGTTCCAGTAGTCTCTGTTACTGATAGACAGAGAGGAATGTTAACACAAACAGACCGGTACCCAGGCTAGTTCCAGTAGTCTCTGTTACTGATAGAGACAGAGAGGAATGTTAACACAAAGAGACCGGTACCCAGGCTAGGTCCAGTAGTCTCTGTTACTGATAGAGACAGAGAGGAATGTTAACACAAACAGACCGGTACCCAGGCTAGTTCCAGTAGTCTCTTGTTACTGATAGAGACAGAGAGGAATGTTAACACAAACAGACCGGTACCCAGGCTAGTTCCAGTAGTCTCTTGGTACTGATAGAGACAGAGAGGAATGTTAACACAAACAGACAGGCTAGTTCCAGTAGTCTCCGGGTTTGAAGACACGGCCACCATTTACCTGCCACTCCAAAGGGTCTCCTCAGCCCAGAGGTCAGCTTCTTGGTGTTGTTGTCACGTAGCTCCATCCGTCCGACTCTAACGATCTGGCACACAAAGCTGATCTTCTCTCTCTTTAAATCCTCACTGCCAAGGTCCTGTGGGGGGGGGGGGGGGAACGACGACAACCAATAGACTCAGTGGTGGTGTATTGGGAGGAGCAAAACCACCCTGGTGTACCTGTAAACGTCTTGTATTCCTACACAACTTCAGTTACAAATCGGGAAACAAATCGTTTATACTGATCAAATAATAGAAACGCAACATTACAACAATGGTGTAATGATGATGCTGTTTAAATCAGCGTGTTGATATACCACACCTGACAGATGGATGGTTTAACTGGTCAAAGGAGAAGTCGCTCACTAACAGAGATGTAAACAGGGTTTTTTGTGTGAATGGAACATTTCTGGGATATTTTATTTCAGCGCATGAAACATGGGACTAACACTTTATATATTTTTGTCCATTGTAGATAGAAGTGGTGGGGGGGGGGGGGGGGCACATTTTAGTTGTTGCTCTAGTACTACACACCTGGATGAAAGCTAGATGAAAGAGATGAGTTGAACGGGATGTGTCGGGAACAACAAACAAACCCCCCTTTAGGTCCCCAGGACCAGGATGAGGAAACACTGAGAAAGAGTGAAGCTATTACATATTACCACGGAGCTGCAGTATGACCGCGGAGCTGCGCTGCAGTATGACCACGGAGCTACAGTGTTACCACGGAGCTACAGTGTTACCACAGAGCTAGTGTTACCACGGAGCTGCAGTATGACCACGGAGCTACGCTGCAGTATGACCACGGAGCTACGCTGCAGTATGACCACGGAGCTACAGTGTGACCACGGAGCTACGCTGCAGTATGACCACGGAGCTACAGTGTTACCACGGAGCTACAGTGTTACCACAGAGCTAGTGTTACCACGGAGCTGCAGTATGACCACGGAGCTACGCTGCAGTATGACCACGGAGCTACGCTGCAGTATGACCACGGAGCTACAGTGTTACCACGGAGCTACAGTGTTACCACAGAGCTAGTGTTACCACGGAGCTGCAGTATGACCACGGAGCTACGCTGCAGTATGACCACGGAGCTACGCTGCAGTATGACCACGGAGCTACAGTGTTACCACGGAGCTACAGTGTTACCACGGAGCTACAGTGTTACCACGGAGCTGCAGTGTGACCACGGAGCTACGCCGAAGTATAACCACGGAGCTACACTGCAGTATGACCACGGGGCTACGCCGCAGTATGACCACGGAGCTACGCTGCAGTATGACCATAGGGCTACGCCGCAGTGTGACCACGGAGCTACGCCGAAGTATAACCACGGAGCTACACTGCAGTGTGACCACGGGGCTACGCTGCAGTATGACCATGGGGCTACACCGGAGTTACCACACAGTGAATGAGTCAGTATTACCTTGGTAACAGTACTGCCCAACACAGTGAATGAGTCAGTATTACCTTGGTAACAGTACTGCCCAACACAGTGAATGAGTCAGTATTACCTTGGTAACAGTACTGCCCAACACAGGAAGCAGCTGATTGGAGAACGGCTAATAATAACGGCTGGAACTGAGTAAATGGAACGGTTTACAGCACATAGAAACCATGTGTTTGATACCATTCCATCCAGACATCACTATGAGCCCGTCCTAACCAATTAAGTTGACACCAGCCGCCTGTGCTGCCAAAGCGCACATTCAAAATTTGACTTATTGTTCCCAATTCTAGTTACATTGAGACTCTGTATCATTACAATGAGGCCAATAAGGACATCATCCCCTATCAAATCTGCTTTTAGTTTCTCATCCAGGCTGATCTGTTTATTAGGCTGCAGCAGTAACACCACCAGGCTGATCTGTTTATTAGACAACAGCAGTAACACCACCACCACCAGGCTGATCTGTTTATTAGGCTGCAGCAGTAACACCATCAGGCTGATCTGTTTATTAGACTGCAGCAGTAACTCCACCACCACCAGGCTGATCTGTTTATTAGGCTGCAGCAGTAACACCATCAGGCTGATCTGTTTATTAGGCTGCAGCAGTAACACCATCAGGCTGATCTGTTTATTAGGCTGCAGCAGTAACACCATCAGGCTGATCTGTTTATTAGACTACAGCAGTAACACCACCAGGCTGATCTGTTTATTAGACTGCAGCAGTAACATCACCAGGCTGATCTGTTTATTAGGCTGCAGCAGTAACACCACCAGGCTGATCTGTTTATTAGCCTGCAGCAGTAACACCACCAGGCTGATCTGTTTATTAGGCTGCAGCAGTAACACCACCAGGCTGATCTGTTTATTAGACCGCAGCAGTAACACCACCAGGCTGATCTGTTTATTAGGCTGCAGCAGTAACACCACCAGGCTGATCTGTTTATTAGGCTGCAGCAGTAACACCACCAGGCTGATCTGTTTATTAGACTGCAGCAGTAACACCACCAGGCTGATCTGTTTATTAGACTGCAGCAGTAACACCACCAGGCTGATCTGTTTATTAGACTGCAGCAGTAACACCACCAGGCTGATCTGTTTATTAGACTGCAGCAGTAACACCACCAGGCTGATCGGTTTATTAGCCTGCAGCAGTAACACCACCAGGCTGATCTGTTTATTAGACTGCAGCAGTAACACCACCAGGCTGATCTGTTTATTAGACTGCAGCAGTAACACCACCACCACCAGGCTGATCTGTTTATTAGGCTGCAGCAGTAACACCTCCAGGCTGATCTGTTTATTAGGCTGCAGCAGTAACACCACCAGGCTGATCTGTTTATTAGGCTGCAGCAGTAACACCACCAGGCTGATCTGTTTATTAGGCTGCAGCAGTAACACCACCAGGCTGATCTGTTTATTAGGCTGCAGCAGTAACACCACCAGGCTGATCTGTTTATTAGACTGCAGCAGTAACACCACCAGGCTGATCTGTTTATTAGACTGCAGCAGTAACACCACCAGGCTGATCTGTTTATTAGGCTGCAGCAGTAACACCACCACCACCAGGCTGATCTGTTTATTAGCCTGCAGCAGTAACACCACTAGGCTGATCTGTTTATTAGGCTGCAGCAGTAACACCACCAGGCTGATCTGTTTATTAGACTGCAGCAGTAACACCACCAGGCTGATCTGTTTATTAGCCTGCAGCAGTAACACCACCAGGCTGATCTGTTTATTAGACTGCAGCAGTAACACCACCAGGCTGATCTGTTTATTAGGCTGCAGCAGTAACACCACCAGGCTGATCTGTTTATTAGGCTGCAGCAGTAACACCACCAGGCTGATCTGTTTATTAGACTGCAGCAGTAACACCACCAGGCTGATCTGTTTATTAGGCTGCAGCAGTAACACCACCAGGCTGATCTGTTTATTAGACTGCAGCAGTAACACCACCAGGCTGATCTGTTTATTAGGCTGCAGCAGTAACACCACCAGGCTGATCTGTTTATTAGGCTGCAGCAGTAACACCATCACCACCAGGCTGATCTGTTTATTAGGCTGCAGCAGTAACACCACCAGGCTGATCTGTTTATTAGACTGCAGCAGTAACACCACCAGGCTGATCTGTTTATTAGGCTGCAGCAGTAACACCACCAGGCTGATCTGTTTATTAGACTGCAGCAGTAACACCACCAGGCTGATCTGTTTATTAGGCTGCAGCAGTAACACCACCACCACCAGGCTGATCTTTTTATTAGGCTGCAGCAGTAACACCACCAGGCAGATCTGTTTATTAGGCTGCAGCAGTAACACCACCACCACCAGGCTGATCTGTTTATTAGCCTGCAGCAGTAACACCACCAGGCTGATCTGTTTATTAGACTGCAGCAGTAACACCATCAGGCTGATCTGTTTATTAGGCTGCAGCAGTAACACCACCAGGCTGATCTGTTTATTAGACTGCAGCAGTAACACCACCAGGCTGATCTGTTTATTAGGCTGCATCAGTAACACCACCACCACCAGGCTGATCTGTTTATTAGACTGCAGCAGTAACACCACCAGGCTGATCTGTTTATTAGACTGCAGCAGTAACACCACCAGGCTGATCTGTTTATTAGGCTGCAGCAGTAACACCACCAGGCTGATCTGTTTATTAGACCGCAGCAGTAACACCATCACCACCAGGCTGATCTGTTTATTAGACTGCAGCAGTAACACCACCAGGCTGATCTGTTTATTAGGCTGCAGCAGTAACACCACCAGGCTCATCTGTTTATTACACTGCAGCAGTAACACCACCAGGCTCATCTGTTTATTAGACTGCAGCAGTAACACCACCACCACCAGGCTGATCTGTTTATTAGACTGCAGCAGTAACACCACCACCACCAGGCTGATCTGTTTATTAGGCTGCAGCAGTAACACCACCAGGCTGATCTGTTTATTAGACTGCAGCAGTAACACCACCAGGCTCATCTGTTTATTAGACTGCAGCAGTAACACCACCAGGCTGATCGGTTTACTAGGCTGCAGCAGTAACACCACCACCACCAGGCTGATCTGTTTATTAGCCTGCAGCAGTAACACCACCAGGCTGATCTGTTTATTAGACTGCAGCAGTAACACCACCACCACCAGGCTGATCTGTGTATTAGACTGCAGCAGTAACACCACCAGGCTGATCTGTTTATTAGACTGCAGCAGTAACACCACCAGGCTGATCTGTTTATTAGCCTGCAGCAGTAACACCACCAGGCTGATCTGTTTATTAGCCTACAGCAGTAACACCACCAGGCTGATCTGTTTATTAGACTGCAGCAGTAACACCACCAGGCTGATCTGTTTATTAGGCTGCAGCAGTAACACCACCAGGCTGATCTGTTTATTAGACTGCAGCAGTAACACCACCACCACCAGGCTGATCTGTTTATTAGGTTACAGCAGTAACACCACCAGGCTGATCTGTTTATTAGACTGCAGGAGTAACACCACCAGGCTGATCTGTTTATTAGACTGCAGCAGTAACACCACCACCACCAGGCTGATCTGTTTATTAGGCTGCAGCAGTAACACCACCAGGCTGATCTGTTTATTAGACTGCAGCAGTAACACCACCACCACCACCAGGCTGATCTGTTTATTAGGCTGCAGCAGTAACACCACCAGGATGATCTGTTTATTAGGCTGCAGCAGTAACTCCACCAGACTGATCTGTTTATTAGCCTGCAGCAGTAACACCACCAGGCTGATCTGTTTATTAGACTGCAGCAGTAACACCACCAGGCTGATCTGTTTATTAGGCTGCAGCAGTAACACCACCAGGCTGATCTGTTTACTAGACTGCAGCAGTAACACCACCACCACCAGGCTGATCTGTTTATTAGGCTGCAGCAGTAACACCACCAGGCTGATCTGTTTATTAGACTGCAGCAATAACACCACCAGGCTGATCTGTTTATTAGGCTGCAGCAGTAACACCACCAGGCTGATCTGTTTATTAGACTGCAGCAGTAACACCACCACCACCACCAGGCTGATCTGTTTATTAGGCTGCAGCAGTAACACCACCAGGCTGATCTGTTTATTAGACTGCAGCAATAACACCACCAGGCTGATCTGTTTATTAGGCTGCAGCAGTAACACCACCAGGCTGATCTGTTTATTAGACTGCAGCAGTAACACCACCAGGCTGATCTGTTTATTAGACTGCAGGAGTAACACCACCACCACCACCAGGCTGATCTGTTTATTAGGCTACAGCAGTAACACCACCAGGCTGATCTGTTTATTAGACTGCAGCAGTAACACCACCACCACCAGGCTGATCTGTTTATTAGGCTGCAGCAGTAACACCATCAGGCTGATCTGTTTATTAGGCTGCAGCAGTAACACCATCACCACCAGGCTGATCTGTTTATTAGGCTGCAGCAGTAACACCACCACCACCAGGCTGATCTGTTTATTAGGCTGCAGCAGTAACACCACCAGGCTGATCTGTTTATTAGACTGCAGCCTTAACACCACCAGGCTGATCTGTTTATTAGGCTGCAGCAGTAACACCACCACCACCAGGCTGATCTGTTTATTAGACTGCAGCAGTAACACCACCACCACCAGGCTGATCTGTTTATTAGGCTACAGCAGTAACACCACCAGGCTGATCTGTTTATTAGACTGCAGCAGTAACACCACCAGGCTGATCTGTTTATTAGACTGCAGCAGTAACACCACCACCACCACCAGGCTGATCTGTTTATTAGGCTACAGCAGTAACACCACCAGGCTGATCTGTTTATTAGACTGCAGCAGTAACACCACCACCACCAGGCTGATCTGTTTATTAGGCTGCAGCAGTAACACCATCAGGCTGATCTGTTTATTAGGCTGCAGCAGTAACACCATCACCACCAGGCTGATCTGTTTATTAGGCTGCAGCAGTAACACCACCACCACCAGGCTGATCTGTTTATTAGGCTGCAGCAGTAACACCACCAGGCTGATCTGTTTATTAGGCTGCAGCAGTAACACCACCAGGCTGATCTGTTTATTAGGCTGCAGCAGTAACACCACCACCACCAGGCTGATCTGTTTATTAGGCTGCAGCAGTAACACCACCAGGCTGATCTGTTTATTAGACTGCAGCAGTAACACCACCAGGCTGATCTGTTTATTAGGCTGCAGCAGTAACACCACCAGGCTGATCTGTTTATTAGACTGCAGCAGTAACACCACCAGGCTGATCTGTTTATTAGACTGCAGCAGTAACACCACCACCACCAGGCTGATCTGTTTATTAGGCTGCAGCAGTAACACCACCATCACCAGGCTGATCTGTTTATTAGACTGCAGCAGTAACACCACCACCACCAGGCTGATCTGTTTATTAGACTGCAGCAGTAACACCACCAGGCTGATCTGTTTATTAGACTGCAGCAGTAACACCACCAGGCTGATCTGTTTATTAGACTGCAGCAGTAACACCACCAGGCTGATCTGTTTATTAGGCTGCAGCAGTAACACCACCAGGCTGATCTGTTTATTAGACTGCAGCAGTAACACCACCAGGCTGATCTGTTTATTAGGCTGCAGCAGTAACACCACCAGGCTGATCTGTTTATTAGGCTGCAGCTGTAACACCACCAGGCTGATCTGTTTATTAGGCTGCAGCAGTAACACCACCACCACCAGGCTGATCTGTTTATTAGGCTGCAGCAGTAACACCACCAGGCTGATCTGTTTATTAGACTGCAGCTGTAACACCACCAGGCTGATCTGTTTATTAGGCTGCAGCAGTAACACCACCAGGCTGATCTGTTTATTAGGCTGCAGCAGTAACACCACCAGGCTGATCTGTGTATTAGACTGCAGCAGTAACACCACCAGGCTGATCTGTTTATTAGACTGCAGCAGTAACACCATCAGGCTGATCTGTTTATTAGCCTGCAGCAGTAACACCACCAGGCTGATCTGTTTATTAGCCTGCAGCCGTAACACCACCAGGCTGAGAGAACCTTTTCAAAGGAGGATAACCTTTTGTTAAGGAGGCGGTTTTCACTACCAAATTGCTTTAACTCCCTATTTAATTGTGTCCATGGTTCATGTCCTGCTGTGATCCATGCTGTGCCGCCAGTGTAGCGAGCGGAGTAGCGGGCGCCAACTAGCTCGTCGTACGTAGGCGCCTGGTGACCCGGGCTGCCCTTGGCCAGCCATTAGTAGAGAGGTGACCTTTGACAAACAAACCGGGTCGCTCTGGGTCGTTCTCTTTCTTTCAGAGCCGGGGAACTTAACAAACACCGCCGCCCAAACAGGGGGGAAAACACACACACACACCGACATCCCTCAAGACAGGTCTGGGTAAACAACCGTGCAGTAGCAGCCAACACTCTACATATACTCACAGTGAAGACTGATCTCAGGTTATGGAGCTGGTCTATATCTACATATACTCACAGTGATGTAGCTGGTCTATATCTACATATACTCACAGTGATGTAGCTGGTCTATATCTACATATACTCACAGTGATGTAGCTGGTCTATATCTACATATACTCACAGTGATGTAGCTGGTCTATATCTACACATACTCACAGTGATGTAGCTGGTCTATATCTACATATACTCACAGTGAAGACTGATCTCAGGTTATGGAGCTGGTCTATATCTACATATACTCACAGTGATGTAGCTGGTCTATATCTACATATACTCACAGTGATGTAGCTGGTCTATATCTACATATACTCACAGTGATGTAGCTGGTCTATATCTACATATACTCACAGTGATGTAGCTGGTCTATATCTACATATACTCACAGTGATGTAGCTGGTCTATATCTACATATACTCACAGTGATGTAGCTGGTCTATATCTACATATACTCACAGTGATGAAGCTGGTCTATATCTACATATACTCACAGTGATGTAGCTTGTCTATATCTACATATACTCACAGTGATATAGCTGGTCTATATCTACATATACTCACAGTGATATAGCTGGTCTATATCTACATATACTCACAGTGATATAGCTGGTCTATATCTACATATACTCACAGTGATATAGCTGGTCTATATCTACATATACTCACAGTGATGTAGCTTGTCTATATCTACATATACTCACAGTGATACAGCTGGTCTATATCTACGTATACTCACAGTGATGTAGCTGGTCTATATCTACATATACTCACAGTGATATAGCTGGTCTATATCTACATATACTCACAGTGAAGACTGATCTCAGGTTATGTAGCTGGCCTATATCTAAATATACTCACAGTGAAGACTGATCTCAGGTTATGTAGCTGGTCTATATCTACATATACTCACAGTGATATAGCTGGTCTATATCTACATATACTCACAGTGATGTAGCTGGTCTATATCTACATATACTCACAGTGATGTAGCTGGTCTATATCTACATATACTCACAGTGATGTAGCTTGTCTATATCTACATATACTCACAGTGATGGAGCTGGTCTATATCTACATATACTCACAGTGATGGAGCTGGTCTATATCTACATATACTCACAGTGATGAAGCTGGTCTATATCTACATATACTCACAGTGATGTAGCTGGTCTATATCTACATATACTCACAGTGATGTAGCTGGTCTATATCTACATATACTCACAGTGAAGACTGATCTCAGGTTATGTAGCTGGCCTATATCTACATATACTCACAGTGATGTAGCTGGTCTATATCTACATATACTCACAGTGATGTAGCTGGTCTATATCTACATATACTCACAGTGATGTAGCTGGTCTATATCTACATATACTCACAGTAATATAGCTGGTCTATATCTACATATACTCACAGTGAAGACTGATCTCAGGTTATGGAGCTGGTCTATATCTACATATACTCACAGTGATGTAGCTGGTCTATATCTACATATACTCACAGTGATGTAGCTGGTCTATATCTACATATACTCACAGTGATGTAGCTGGTCTATATCTACATATACTCACAGTGATGTAGCTGGTCTATATCTACATATACTCACAGTGATGTAGCTGGTCTATATCTACATATACTCACAGTGATGTAGCTGGTCTATATCTACATATACTCACAGTGATGTAGCTGGTCTATATCTACATATACTCACAGTGATGAAGCTGGTCTATATCTACATATACTCACAGTGATGTAGCTTGTCTATATCTACATATACTCACAGTGATATAGCTGGTCTATATCTACATATACTCACAGTGATATAGCTGGTCTATATCTACATATACTCACAGTGATGTAGCTGGTCTATATCTACATATACTCACAGTGATGTAGCTTGTCTATATCTACATATACTCACAGTGATATAGCTGGTCTATATCTACATATACTCACAGTGATATAGCTGGTCTATATCTACATATACTCACAGTGATATAGCTGGTCTATATCTACATATACTCACAGTGATATAGCTGGTCTATATCTACATATACTCACAGTGATGTAGCTTGTCTATATCTACATATACTCACAGTGATATAGCTGGTCTATATCTACGTATACTCACAGTGATGTAGCTGGTCTATATCTACATATACTCACAGTGATATAGCTGGTCTATATCTACATATACTCACAGTGAAGACTGATCTCAGGTTATGTAGCTGGCCTATATCTAAATATACTCACAGTGAAGACTGATCTCAGGTTATGTAGCTGGCCTATATCTACATATACTCACAGTGATGTAGCTGGTCTATATCTACATATACTCACAGTGATGTAGCTGGTCTATATCTACATATACTCACAGTGATGTAGCTGGTCTATATCTACATATACTCACAGTGATGTAGCTGGTCTATATCTACATATACTCACAGTGATGTAGCTGGTCTATATCTACATATACTCACAGTGATGGAGCTGGTCTATATCTACATATACTCACAGTGATGAAGCTGGTCTATATCTACATATACTCACAGTGATGTAGCTGGTCTATATCTACATATACTCACAGTGATGTAGCTGGTCTATATCTACATATACTCACAGTGATGTAGCTTGTCTATATCTACATATACTCACAGTGATGAAGCTGGTCTATATCTACATATACTCACAGTGATGTAGCTGGTCTATATCTACATATACTCACAGTGATGTAGCTGGTCTATATCTACATATTCTCACAGTGATGTAGCTGGTCTATATCTACACATACTCACAGTGATGTAGCTGGTCTATATCTACATATACTCACAGTGATGTAGCTGGTCTATATCTACATATACTCACAGTGAAGACTGATCTCAGGTTATGTAGCTGGTCTATATCTTTCACCAGGCCTTGACTGGACCATCGCACCAGGTAATTCTCACTGGGGAGGAGGGGAAGAACCGACATCAACATTTTAGCTTTACAATCTGGCATCACAAATCAACTCTCTAGTCTCAAGATGAACAAATGACAATCGACTGACTAATGTCGTACACAGAGGAGACGTTTCCTGAACAGTATCCTGGAACAAGAGAAAACCCCCCGGCAGGCTGGCAGCCGGGTCTGTGCTGTAACGTTCCTGGCTCTGCACTCGGGCCTAGGACAATACTATTCCCATGATTCAGAGGTTCTCCAGGAATCCTGATGAGAGGATTCCCACAATAGTGAGGAAATAACCAGGGAGGGAATCCTCTAACCAGGGAGGGAATGCTCCAACCAGGGAGGGAATGCTCCAACCTGGGAGGGAATGCTCTAACCAGGGAGGGAATGCTCTAACCAGGGAGGGAATGCTTTAACCTGGGAGGGAATCCTCTAACCGGGGAAGGAACCCTCTAACCGGGGAGGGAACCCTCTAACCGGCGAGGGAACCCTCTAACCGGGGAGGGAACCCTCTAACCGGGGAGGGAACCCTCTAACCGGCGAGGGAACCCTCTAACCGGGGAGGGAATCCTCTAACCAGGGAGGGAATCCTCTAACCGGGGAGGGAACCCTCTAACCGGGGAGGGAATCCTCTAACCAGGGAGGGAATGCTCTAACCAGGGAGGGAATGCTCTAACCAGGGAGGGAATGCTCTAACCAGGTAGGGAATGCTTTAACCTGGGAGGGAATCCTCTAACCAGGGAGGGAATCCAGAACTCTTGCGACCCTTGGCATACCTGATAAACTTTAACCCTCAGAGGGTCACAGAGGAACAGACCTGATGACCTTTAACCTGAAAAGAAACCATTCAAAACAACTAATTCCTATCATTTACAGTGTTATATAAGAGCAAATGTCTCAATTTGTCGTTCTGATAAGTTTGGTAGTAACTTGGGAAAATCGTTGCGGAAATCTGTTGAAGCTCAAGTCGACTACAAAACCCACAATGCAACGCTCTCCCTATGGGCTCTATGTACTGTACAACGATGACCTTTAAACCTATGACGTCATAGGAGGTTACATACCTGATGAACTTTGACTCAACAGGGTCGTAGAGGGACATGAGGACCTCTGCGTCTTCGCCGATCTTACACACCACGTTCTTCAGGGTGACGAAGAGAGCGAAGGACGGTGTCTGGGCGAACTTGGCCTGCCTGCTCAGATCTACATTCTGTTTCTGAGACTGTCCCAGGGAGAGGAGGAGGAAACAGAGATGTTGTATTTAATACAGGGGTCCAGTAGACTTCCCTAGCCTGACTGTCATATCATCTGGGCCACAGGCCTATGAAGGTTGAGAATCACTAACACAAAATAGACACAAAAGAGACATTTGAAGGTGACTAGTTTTAAGCACTGAGGATGGACACACTGACTAGACTGTTATTCCCCATCAGTCAGACCCATCTTCATTAGACTGGACTGTTATTCCCCATCAGAGATCCCATCTTCATTAGACTGGTCTGTTATTCCCCATCAGTCAGACCCATCTTCATTAGACTGGACTGTTATTACTCATCAGGCAGACTAGATAGTGCCTGGTTTAGTGCCTGGGTTACTACTCCTTCAAGACTGTTGGAAAATAATTCCAGGTGAAGCTGGTTGAGAGAATGCCAAGAGTGTGAAAATCTGTCAAGGCAAAAGGTGGCTACTTTGAAGAAACTAATATATAAAATATATTTTGATTTGTTTAACACTTTTTTGGTTACTGTGTTGTTCCATAGTTGATGTCTTCACTATTATTTTACAATGTAGAACATAGTTTTAAAAAATAAAGAAAAACCCTGAATGACTGGTACTGTATGTGATAATGATTTTGAGAAGAGGTGCTAGTTCTGATTAAAATTCACAAAAGCCCTTTAAAAAAAAAACATGCCGGAGCATCTGAAAGAAGGCATTAACATTCATGGTGGTGACCTGAGACAATGTAATATCACTCCGTGTATACACAAAGACAGAGATGGAAAGGTCTCACAAGATGACTCCTCACAGCTGAAGGGCACTTAACCAATTTAGAGTCACTTCATGTGGCACCATAATCCCTATAGGGCCCTGGTCAAAAGAAGTGCATTATATAGGGAATAGGGTGCAATTTAGGATGTAGATTCAGGGAGGGGGAGGAGAGAATGGCAGGGGAGAGAGAGGTGAGGAGAGGAATTTGGGGAAAGGAGGAGAGATGGTGGCAGGGAGAGAGAGGAGAGGTGGCGGGGAGAGAGTTGAGAGGAAAGATGGCGGGGAGAGAGAGGAGAGGTGGCGGGGAGAGAGAGGAAAGTTGGCGGGGAGAGAGAGGAGAGGTGGCGGGGAGAGAGAGGAGAGGTGGCGGGGAGAGAGAGGAGAGGTGGCGGGGAGAGAGAGGAGAGGTGGAGGGGAGAGAGAGGAAAGTTGGCGGGGAGAGAGAGGAGAGGTGGCAGGGAGAGAGAGGAGAGGTGGCAGGGAGAGAGAGGAGAGGTGGCAGAGAGAGAGAGGAGAGGTGGCAGAGAGAGAGAGGAGAGGTGGCAGGGAGAGAGAGGAGAGGTGGCAGGGAGAGAGAGGAGAGGTGGCAGGGAGAGAGAGGTGACAGGGATAGAGAGGAAAGGTGGCGGGGAGAGAGAGGAGAGATGGCAGGGAGAGAGAGGAGAGGTGGCGGGGAGAGAGGAGAGCTGGCAGGGAGAGGGGAGAGGTGGCAGGGAGAGAGAGGAGAGGTGGCAGGGAGAGAGAGGAGAGGTGGCAGGGAGAGAGAGGAGAGGTGGCAGGGAGAGAGAGGCGAGGTGGCGGGGAGAGAGAGGAGAGGTGGCGGGGAGAGAGAGGAGAGGTGGCGGGGAGAGAGAGGAGAGGTGGCGGGGAGAGAGAAGAGAGGTGACGGGGAGAGAGAGGAGAGGTGGCGGGGAGAGAGAGGAGAGGAGAGGTGGCAGGGAGAGAGAGGAGAGCTGGCAGGGAGAGAGAGGAGAGGTGGCAGGGAGAGAGAGGAGAGATGGCAGGGAGAGAGGAGAGCTGGCAGGGAGAGAGGAGAGGTGGCAGGGAGAGAGAGGAGAGGTGGCAGGGAGAGAGAGGAGAGGTGGCAGGGAGAGAGAGACGAGGTGGCAGGGAGAGAGAGGACAGGTGGCGGGGAGAGAGAGGACAGGTGGCGGGGAGAGAGGAGAGAGGTGTCGGGGAGAGAGAGGAGAGGAGAGGTGGCGGGGAGAGAGAGAGGAAAGGTGGCAGGGAGAGAGGAGAGGTGGCAGGGAGAGAGAGGAGAGGTGGCAGGGAGAGAGAGGAGAGGTGGCAGGGAGAGAGAGGCGAGGTGGCAGGGAGAGAGAGGACAGGTGGCGGGGAGAGAGGAGAGAGAGGGCGGGGAGAGAGAGGAGAGGAGAGCTGGCAGGGAGAGAAGAGAGTTGGCGGGGAGAGAGGAGAGCTGGCGGGGAGAGAGAGAGAGGAGAGGTGGCAGGGAGAGAGAGGAGAGGTGGCAGGGAGAGAGGAGAGGTGGCAGGGAGAGAGGAGAGGTGGCAGGGAGAGAGAGGAGAGGTGACAGGGAGAGAGAGGAGAGTTGGCAGGGAGAGAGAGGAGAGGTGGCAGGGAGAGAGAGGAGAGGTGGCAGGGAGAGAGAGGCGAGGTGGCAGGGAGAGAGAGGAGAGATGACGGGGAGAGAGAGGAGAGATGACGGGGAGAGAGAGGAGAGGTGGCGGGGAGAGAGAGGAGAGATGACGGGGAGAGAGAGGAGAGGTGGCGGGGAGAGAGAGGAGAGGAGAGGTGGCAGGGAGAGAGAGGAGAGGAGAGGTGGCAGGGAGAGAGAGGAGAGCTGGCAGGGAGAGAGAGGAGAGCTGGCAGGGAGAGAGAGGAGAGGTGACAGGGAGAGAGAGGAGAGGTGGCAGGGAGAGAGAGGTGACAGGGATAGAGAGGAAAGGTGGCGGGGAGAGAGAGGAGAGATGGCAGGGAGAGAGGAGAGCTGGCAGGGAGAGAGGAGAGGTGGCAGGGAGAGAGAGGAGAGGTGGCAGGGAGAGAGAGGAGAGGTGGCAGGGAGAGAGAGGCGAGGTGGCAGGGAGAGAGAGGACAGGTGGCGGGGAGAGAGGAGAGAGGTGGCGGGGAGAGAGAGGAGAGGAGAGGTGGCAGGGAGAGAGTGAGGAGAGCTGGCAGGGAGAGAGGAGAGCTGGCGGGGAGAGAGGAGAGCTGGCAGGGAGAGAGAGAGAGGAGAGGTGGCAGGGAGAGAGAGGAGAGGTGGCGGGGAGAGAGAGGAGAGAGAGGAGAGAGAGGAGAGGTGGCGGGGAGAGAGAGGAGAGGTGGCGGGGAGAGAGAGGAGAGGAGAGGTGGCAGGGAGAGAGAGGAGAGCTGGCAGGGAGAGAGAGGAGAGGTGGCAGGGAGAGAGAGGAGAGGTGGCGGGGAGAGAGAGGAGAGGTGGCGGGGAGAGAGAGGAGAGGAGAGAGGAAAAGAGAGGAGAGGTGGCAGGGAGAGAGAGGAGAGGTGGCAGGGAGAGAGAGGAGAGGTGGCAGGGAAAGAGAGGAGAGGGCAGGGAAAGAGAGAAGAGGGCAGGGAAAGAGAAGAGAGGTGGCATGGAGAGAGAGGAGAGGGCAGGGAGAGAGAGGAGAGGGCAGGGAGAGAGAGGAGAGGGCAGGGAGAGAGAGGAGAGGGCAGGGAGAGAGAGGAGAGGGCAGGGAGAGAGAGGAGAGGGCAGGGAAAGAGAGGAGAGGCAGGGAAAGAGAAGAGGGCAGGGAAAGAGAGGAGAGGGCAGGGAAAGAGAGGAGAGGTGGCAGGGAGAGAGAGGAGAGGTGGCAGGGAGAGAGAAGAGAGGGCAGGGAGAGAGAGGGCAGGGAGGGAGAGGGCAGGGAGAGAGAGGGCAGGGAGAGAGAGGGCAGGGAGAGAGAGGGCAGGGAGAGAGAGGGCAGGGAGAGAGAGGGCAGGGAGAGAGAGGGCAGGGAGAGAGAGGAGAGGGCAGGGAGAGAGAGGAGAGGGCAGGGAGAGAGAGGGCAGGGAGAGAGAGGAGAGATGGCAGGGAGAGAGAGGAGAGGTGGCAGGGAGAGAGGAGAGGTGGCAGGGAGAGAGAGGAGAGGTGGCAGGGAGAGAGAGGAGAGGTGGCAGGGAGAGAGAGGAGAGATGGCAGGGAGAGAGAGGAGAGGGCAGGGAGAGAGAGGAGAGGGCAGGGAGAGAGAGGAGAGGGCAGGGAGAGAGAGGAGAGGGCAGGGAAAGAGAGGAGAGGGCAGGGAAAGAGAGGAGAGGGCAGGGAGAGAGAGGAGAGGTGGCAGGGAGAGAGAGGAGAGGGCAGGGAGAGAGAAGAGAGGGCAGGGAGAGAGAAGAGAGGGCAGGGAGAGAGAGGGCAGGGAGAGAGAGGGCAGGGAGAGAGAGGGCAGGGAGAGAGAGGGCAGGGAGAGAGAGGGCAGGGAGAGAGAGGGCAGGGAGAGAGAGGAGAGGGCAGGGAGAGAGAGGAGAGGGCAGGGAGAGAGAGGAGAGGGCAGGGAGAGAGAGGAGAGGTGGCAGGTTGAGAGAGAAGAGAGGTGGCAGGGAGAGAGGAGAGGTGGCAGGGAGAGAGAGGAGAGGTGGCAGGGAGAGAGAGGAGAGGTGGCAGGGAGAGAGAGGAGAGGTGGCAGGGAGAGAGAGGAGAGGTGGCAGGGAGAGAGAGGAGAGGTGGCAGGGAGAGAGAGGAGAGGTCAGGGAGAGAGAGGAGAGGTCAGGGAGAGAGAGGAGAGGTCAGGGAGAGAGAGAAGAGGTGGCAGGGAGAGAGAGGAGAGGTGGCAGGGAGAGAGAGGAGAGGTGGCGGGGAGAGAGAGGAGAGGTGGCGGGGAGAGAGAGGAGAGGTGGCAGGGAGAGAGAGGCGAGGTGGCAGGGAGAGAGAGGACAGGTGGCGGGGAGAGAGGAGAGAGGTGGCGGGGAGAGAGAGGAGAGGAGAGGTGGCAGGGAGAGAGTGAGGAGAGCTGGCAGGGAGAGAGGAGAGCTGGCGGGGAGAGAGGAGAGCTGGCAGGGAGAGAGAGAGAGGAGAGGTGGCAGGGAGAGAGAGGAGAGGTGGCGGGGAGAGAGAGGAGAGAGAGGAGAGAGAGGAGAGGTGGCGGGGAGAGAGAGGAGAGGTGGCGGGGAGAGAGAGGAGAGGAGAGCTGGCAGGGAGAGAGAGGAGAGGTGGCAGGGAGAGAGAGGAGAGGTGGCGGGGAGAGAGAGGAGAGGTGGCGGGGAGAGAGAGGAGAGGAGAGAGGAAAAGAGAGGAGAGGTGGCAGGGAGAGAGAGGAGAGGTGGCAGGGAGAGAGAGGAGAGGTGGCAGGGAAAGAGAGGAGAGGGCAGGGAAAGAGAGAAGAGGGCAGGGAAAGAGAAGAGAGGTGGCATGGAGAGAGAGGAGAGGGCAGGGAGAGAGAGGAGAGGGCAGGGAGAGAGAGGAGAGGGCAGGGAGAGAGAGGAGAGGGCAGGGAAAGAGAGGAGAGGCAGGGAAAGAGAAGAGGGCAGGGAAAGAGAGGAGAGGGCAGGGAAAGAGAGGAGAGGTGGCAGGGAGAGAGAGGAGAGGTGGCAGGGAGAGAGAAGAGAGGGCAGGGAGAGAGAGGGCAGGGAGGGAGAGGGCAGGGAGAGAGAGGGCAGGGAGAGAGAGGGCAGGGAGAGAGAGGGCAGGGAGAGAGAGGGCAGGGAGAGAGAGGGCAGGGAGAGAGAGGAGAGGGCAGGGAGAGAGAGGAGAGGGCAGGGAGAGCGAGGGCAGGGAGAGAGAGGAGAGATGGCAGGGAGAGAGAGGAGAGGGCAGGGAGAGAGAGGAGAGATGGCAGGGAGAGAGAGGAGAGGTGGCAGGGAGAGAGAGGAGAGGTGGCAGGGAGAGAGAGGAGAGATGGCAGGGAGAGAGAGGAGAGGGCAGGGAGAGAGAGGAGAGGGCAGGGAGAGAGAGGAGAGGGCAGGGAGAGAGAGGAGAGGGCAGGGAAAGAGAGGAGAGGGCAGGGAAAGAGAGGAGAGGGCAGGGAGAGAGAGGAGAGGTGGCAGGGAGAGAGAGGAGAGGGCAGGGAGAGAGAAGAGAGGGCAGGGAGAGAGAGGGCAGGGAGAGAGAGGGCAGGGAGAGAGAGGGCAGGGAGAGAGAGGGCAGGGAGAGAGAGGGCAGGGAGAGAGAGGGCAGGGAGAGAGAGGGCAGGAGAGAGAGGGCAGGGAGAGAGAGGGCAGGGAGAGAGAGGAGAGGGCAGGGAGAGAGAGGAGAGGGCAGGGAGAGAGAGGAGAGGGCAGGGAGAGAGAGGAGAGGTGGCAGGTTGAGAGAGAAGAGAGGTGGCAGGGAGAGAGGAGAGGTGGCAGGGAGAGAGAGGAGAGGTGGCAGGGAGAGAGAGGAGAGGTGGCAGGGAGAGAGAGGAGAGGTGGCAGGGAGAGAGAGGAGAGGTGGCAGGGAGAGAGAGGAGAGGTGGCAGGGAGAGAGAGGAGAGGTCAGGGAGAGAGAGGAGAGGTCAGGGAGAGAGAGGAGAGGTCAGGGAGAGAGAGGAGAGGTCAGGGAGAGAGAGGAGGTGGCAGGGAGAGAGAGAAGAGGTGGCAGGGAGAGAGAGGAGAGGTGGCAGGGAGAGAGAGGAGAGGTGGCGGGGAGAGAGAGGAGAGGTGGCGGGGAGAGAGAGGAGAGGTGGCAGGGAGAGAGAGGAGAGGGCAGGGAGAGAGAGGAGAGGGCAGGGAGAGAGAGGAGAGGGCAGGGAAAGAGAGGAGAGGGCAGGGAAAGAGAGAAGAGGTGGCAGGGAGAGAAGTGCATTATATAGGGAATAGGGTGCAATTTAGGATGTAGATTCAGGGAGGGGGAGGAGAGAATGGCAGGGGAGAGAGAGGTGAGGAGAGGAATTTGGGGAAAGGAGGAGAGATGGTGGCAGGGAGAGAGAGGAGAGGTGGCGGGGAGAGAGTTGAGAGGAAAGATGGCGGGGAGAGAGAGGAGAGGTGGCGGGGAGAGAGAGGAAAGTTGGCGGGGAGAGAGAGGAGAGGTGGCGGGGAGAGAGAGGAGAGGTGGCGGGGAGAGAGAGGAGAGGTGGCGGGGAGAGAGAGGAGAGGTGGAGGGGAGAGAGAGGAAAGTTGGCGGGGAGAGAGAGGAGAGGTGGCAGGGAGAGAGAGGAGAGGTGGCAGGGAGAGAGAGGAGAGGTGGCAGAGAGAGAGAGGAGAGGTGGCAGAGAGAGAGAGGAGAGGTGGCAGGGAGAGAGAGGAGAGGTGGCAGGGAGAGAGAGGAGAGGTGGCAGGGAGAGAGAGGTGACAGGGATAGAGAGGAAAGGTGGCGGGGAGAGAGAGGAGAGATGGCAGGGAGAGAGAGGAGAGGTGGCGGGGAGAGAGGAGAGCTGGCAGGGAGAGGGGAGAGGTGGCAGGGAGAGAGAGGAGAGGTGGCAGGGAGAGAGAGGAGAGGTGGCAGGGAGAGAGAGGAGAGGTGGCAGGGAGAGAGAGGCGAGGTGGCGGGGAGAGAGAGGAGAGGTGGCGGGGAGAGAGAGGAGAGGTGGCGGGGAGAGAGAGGAGAGGTGGCGGGGAGAGAGAAGAGAGGTGACGGGGAGAGAGAGGAGAGGTGGCGGGGAGAGAGAGGAGAGGAGAGGTGGCAGGGAGAGAGAGGAGAGCTGGCAGGGAGAGAGAGGAGAGGTGGCAGGGAGAGAGAGGAGAGATGGCAGGGAGAGAGGAGAGCTGGCAGGGAGAGAGGAGAGGTGGCAGGGAGAGAGAGGAGAGGTGGCAGGGAGAGAGAGGAGAGGTGGCAGGGAGAGAGAGACGAGGTGGCAGGGAGAGAGAGGACAGGTGGCGGGGAGAGAGAGGACAGGTGGCGGGGAGAGAGGAGAGAGGTGTCGGGGAGAGAGAGGAGAGGAGAGGTGGCGGGGAGAGAGAGAGGAAAGGTGGCAGGGAGAGAGGAGAGGTGGCAGGGAGAGAGAGGAGAGGTGGCAGGGAGAGAGAGGAGAGGTGGCAGGGAGAGAGAGGCGAGGTGGCAGGGAGAGAGAGGACAGGTGGCGGGGAGAGAGGAGAGAGAGGGCGGGGAGAGAGAGGAGAGGAGAGCTGGCAGGGAGAGAAGAGAGTTGGCGGGGAGAGAGGAGAGCTGGCGGGGAGAGAGAGAGAGGAGAGGTGGCAGGGAGAGAGAGGAGAGGTGGCAGGGAGAGAGGAGAGGTGGCAGGGAGAGAGGAGAGGTGGCAGGGAGAGAGAGGAGAGGTGACAGGGAGAGAGAGGAGAGTTGGCAGGGAGAGAGAGGAGAGGTGGCAGGGAGAGAGAGGAGAGGTGGCAGGGAGAGAGAGGCGAGGTGGCAGGGAGAGAGAGGAGAGATGACGGGGAGAGAGAGGAGAGATGACGGGGAGAGAGAGGAGAGGTGGCGGGGAGAGAGAGGAGAGATGACGGGGAGAGAGAGGAGAGGTGGCGGGGAGAGAGAGGAGAGGAGAGGTGGCAGGGAGAGAGAGGAGAGGAGAGGTGGCAGGGAGAGAGAGGAGAGCTGGCAGGGAGAGAGAGGAGAGCTGGCAGGGAGAGAGAGGAGAGGTGACAGGGAGAGAGAGGAGAGGTGGCAGGGAGAGAGAGGTGACAGGGATAGAGAGGAAAGGTGGCGGGGAGAGAGAGGAGAGATGGCAGGGAGAGAGGAGAGCTGGCAGGGAGAGAGGAGAGGTGGCAGGGAGAGAGAGGAGAGGTGGCAGGGAGAGAGAGGAGAGGTGGCAGGGAGAGAGAGGCGAGGTGGCAGGGAGAGAGAGGACAGGTGGCGGGGAGAGAGGAGAGAGGTGGCGGGGAGAGAGAGGAGAGGAGAGGTGGCAGGGAGAGAGTGAGGAGAGCTGGCAGGGAGAGAGGAGAGCTGGCGGGGAGAGAGGAGAGCTGGCAGGGAGAGAGAGAGAGGAGAGGTGGCAGGGAGAGAGAGGAGAGGTGGCGGGGAGAGAGAGGAGAGAGAGGAGAGAGAGGAGAGGTGGCGGGGAGAGAGAGGAGAGGTGGCGGGGAGAGAGAGGAGAGGAGAGGTGGCAGGGAGAGAGAGGAGAGCTGGCAGGGAGAGAGAGGAGAGGTGGCAGGGAGAGAGAGGAGAGGTGGCGGGGAGAGAGAGGAGAGGTGGCGGGGAGAGAGAGGAGAGGAGAGAGGAAAAGAGAGGAGAGGTGGCAGGGAGAGAGAGGAGAGGTGGCAGGGAGAGAGAGGAGAGGTGGCAGGGAAAGAGAGGAGAGGGCAGGGAAAGAGAGAAGAGGGCAGGGAAAGAGAAGAGAGGTGGCATGGAGAGAGAGGAGAGGGCAGGGAGAGAGAGGAGAGGGCAGGGAGAGAGAGGAGAGGGCAGGGAGAGAGAGGAGAGGGCAGGGAGAGAGAGGAGAGGGCAGGGAGAGAGAGGAGAGGGCAGGGAAAGAGAGGAGAGGCAGGGAAAGAGAAGAGGGCAGGGAAAGAGAGGAGAGGGCAGGGAAAGAGAGGAGAGGTGGCAGGGAGAGAGAGGAGAGGTGGCAGGGAGAGAGAAGAGAGGGCAGGGAGAGAGAGGGCAGGGAGGGAGAGGGCAGGGAGAGAGAGGGCAGGGAGAGAGAGGGCAGGGAGAGAGAGGGCAGGGAGAGAGAGGGCAGGGAGAGAGAGGGCAGGGAGAGAGAGGGCAGGGAGAGAGAGGAGAGGGCAGGGAGAGAGAGGAGAGGGCAGGGAGAGAGAGGGCAGGGAGAGAGAGGAGAGATGGCAGGGAGAGAGAGGAGAGGTGGCAGGGAGAGAGGAGAGGTGGCAGGGAGAGAGAGGAGAGGTGGCAGGGAGAGAGAGGAGAGGTGGCAGGGAGAGAGAGGAGAGATGGCAGGGAGAGAGAGGAGAGGGCAGGGAGAGAGAGGAGAGGGCAGGGAGAGAGAGGAGAGGGCAGGGAGAGAGAGGAGAGGGCAGGGAAAGAGAGGAGAGGGCAGGGAAAGAGAGGAGAGGGCAGGGAGAGAGAGGAGAGGTGGCAGGGAGAGAGAGGAGAGGGCAGGGAGAGAGAAGAGAGGGCAGGGAGAGAGAAGAGAGGGCAGGGAGAGAGAGGGCAGGGAGAGAGAGGGCAGGGAGAGAGAGGGCAGGGAGAGAGAGGGCAGGGAGAGAGAGGGCAGGGAGAGAGAGGGCAGGGAGAGAGAGGAGAGGGCAGGGAGAGAGAGGAGAGGGCAGGGAGAGAGAGGAGAGGGCAGGGAGAGAGAGGAGAGGTGGCAGGTTGAGAGAGAGGAGAGGTGGCAGGGAGAGAGAGGAGAGGTGGCAGGGAGAGAGAGGAGAGGTGGCAGGGAGAGAGAGGAGAGGTGGCAGGGAGAGAGAGGAGAGGTGGCAGGGAGAGAGAGGAGAGGTGGCAGGGAGAGAGAGGAGAGGTGGCAGGGAGAGAGAGGAGAGGTCAGGGAGAGAGAGGAGAGGTCAGGGAGAGAGAGGAGAGGTCAGGGAGAGAGAGAAGAGGTGGCAGGGAGAGAGAGGAGAGGTGGCAGGGAGAGAGAGGAGAGGTGGCGGGGAGAGAGAGGAGAGGTGGCGGGGAGAGAGAGGAGAGGTGGCAGGGAGAGAGAGGCGAGGTGGCAGGGAGAGAGAGGACAGGTGGCGGGGAGAGAGGAGAGAGGTGGCGGGGAGAGAGAGGAGAGGAGAGGTGGCAGGGAGAGAGTGAGGAGAGCTGGCAGGGAGAGAGGAGAGCTGGCGGGGAGAGAGGAGAGCTGGCAGGGAGAGAGAGAGAGGAGAGGTGGCAGGGAGAGAGAGGAGAGGTGGCGGGGAGAGAGAGGAGAGAGAGGAGAGAGAGGAGAGGTGGCGGGGAGAGAGAGGAGAGGTGGCGGGGAGAGAGAGGAGAGGAGAGCTGGCAGGGAGAGAGAGGAGAGGTGGCAGGGAGAGAGAGGAGAGGTGGCGGGGAGAGAGAGGAGAGGTGGCGGGGAGAGAGAGGAGAGGAGAGAGGAAAAGAGAGGAGAGGTGGCAGGGAGAGAGAGGAGAGGTGGCAGGGAGAGAGAGGAGAGGTGGCAGGGAAAGAGAGGAGAGGGCAGGGAAAGAGAGAAGAGGGCAGGGAAAGAGAAGAGAGGTGGCATGGAGAGAGAGGAGAGGGCAGGGAGAGAGAGGAGAGGGCAGGGAGAGAGAGGAGAGGGCAGGGAGAGAGAGGAGAGGGCAGGGAAAGAGAGGAGAGGCAGGGAAAGAGAAGAGGGCAGGGAAAGAGAGGAGAGGGCAGGGAAAGAGAGGAGAGGTGGCAGGGAGAGAGAGGAGAGGTGGCAGGGAGAGAGAAGAGAGGGCAGGGAGAGAGAGGGCAGGGAGGGAGAGGGCAGGGAGAGAGAGGGCAGGGAGAGAGAGGGCAGGGAGAGAGAGGGCAGGGAGAGAGAGGGCAGGGAGAGAGAGGGCAGGGAGAGAGAGGAGAGGGCAGGGAGAGAGAGGAGAGGGCAGGGAGAGCGAGGGCAGGGAGAGAGAGGAGAGATGGCAGGGAGAGAGAGGAGAGGGCAGGGAGAGAGAGGAGAGATGGCAGGGAGAGAGAGGAGAGGTGGCAGGGAGAGAGAGGAGAGGTGGCAGGGAGAGAGAGGAGAGATGGCAGGGAGAGAGAGGAGAGGGCAGGGAGAGAGAGGAGAGGGCAGGGAGAGAGAGGAGAGGGCAGGGAGAGAGAGGAGAGGGCAGGGAAAGAGAGGAGAGGGCAGGGAAAGAGAGGAGAGGGCAGGGAGAGAGAGGAGAGGTGGCAGGGAGAGAGAGGAGAGGGCAGGGAGAGAGAAGAGAGGGCAGGGAGAGAGAAGAGAGGGCAGGGAGAGAGAGGGCAGGGAGAGAGAGGGCAGGGAGAGAGAGGGCAGGGAGAGAGAGGGCAGGGAGAGAGAGGGCAGGGAGAGAGAGGGCAGGGAGAGAGAGGGCAGGGAGAGAGAGGGCAGGAGAGAGAGGGCAGGGAGAGAGAGGGCAGGGAGAGAGAGGGCAGGGAGAGAGAGGAGAGGGCAGGGAGAGAGAGGAGAGGGCAGGGAGAGAGAGGAGAGGTGGCAGGTTGAGAGAGAAGAGAGGTGGCAGGGAGAGAGGAGAGGTGGCAGGGAGAGAGAGGAGAGGTGGCAGGGAGAGAGAGGAGAGGTGGCAGGGAGAGAGAGGAGAGGTGGCAGGGAGAGAGAGGAGAGGTGGCAGGGAGAGAGAGGAGAGGTGGCAGGGAGAGAGAGGAGAGGTCAGGGAGAGAGAGGAGAGGTCAGGGAGAGAGAGGAGAGGTCAGGGAGAGAGAGGAGAGGTCAGGGAGAGAGAGGAGAGGTCAGGGAGAGAGAGAAGAGGTGGCAGGGAGAGAGAGGAGAGGTGGCAGGGAGAGAGAGGAGAGGTGGCGGGGAGAGAGAGGAGAGGTGGCGGGGAGAGAGAGGAGAGGTGGCAGGGAGAGAGAGGAGAGGGCAGGGAGAGAGAGGAGAGGGCAGGGAGAGAGAGGAGAGGGCAGGGAAAGAGAGGAGAGGGCAGGGAAAGAGAGAAGAGGTGGCAGGGAGAGAGAGGAGAGGTGGCAGGGAGAGAGAGGAGAGGTGGCGGGGAGAGAGAGGAGAGGTGGCGGGGAGAGAGAGGAGAGGTGGCAGGGAGAGAGAGGCGAGGTGGCAGGGAGAGAGAGGACAGGTGGCGGGGAGAGAGGAGAGAGGTGGCGGGGAGAGAGAGGAGAGGAGAGGTGGCAGGGAGAGAGTGAGGAGAGCTGGCAGGGAGAGAGGAGAGCTGGCGGGGAGAGAGGAGAGCTGGCAGGGAGAGAGAGAGAGGAGAGGTGGCAGGGAGAGAGAGGAGAGGTGGCGGGGAGAGAGAGGAGAGAGAGGAGAGAGAGGAGAGGTGGCGGGGAGAGAGAGGAGAGGTGGCGGGGAGAGAGAGGAGAGGAGAGCTGGCAGGGAGAGAGAGGAGAGGTGGCGGGGAGAGAGAGGAGAGGTGGCGGGGAGAGAGAGGAGAGGTGGCGGGGAGAGAGAGGAGAGGAGAGAGGAAAAGAGAGGAGAGGTGGCAGGGAGAGAGAGGAGAGGTGGCAGGGAGAGAGAGGAGAGGTGGCAGGGAAAGAGAGGAGAGGGCAGGGAAAGAGAGAAGAGGGCAGGGAAAGAGAAGAGAGGTGGCATGGAGAGAGAGGAGAGGGCAGGGAGAGAGAGGAGAGGGCAGGGAGAGAGAGGAGAGGGCAGGGAGAGAGAGGAGAGGGCAGGGAAAGAGAGGAGAGGCAGGGAAAGAGAAGAGGGCAGGGAAAGAGAGGAGAGGGCAGGGAAAGAGAGGAGAGGTGGCAGGGAGAGAGAGGAGAGGTGGCAGGGAGAGAGAAGAGAGGGCAGGGAGAGAGAGGGCAGGGAGGGAGAGGGCAGGGAGAGAGAGGGCAGGGAGAGAGAGGGCAGGGAGAGAGAGGGCAGGGAGAGAGAGGGCAGGGAGAGAGAGGGCAGGGAGAGAGAGGGCAGGGAGAGAGAGGAGAGGGCAGGGAGAGAGAGGAGAGGGCAGGGAGAGCGAGGGCAGGGAGAGAGAGGAGAGATGGCAGGGAGAGAGAGGAGAGGGCAGGGAGAGAGAGGAGAGATGGCAGGGAGAGAGAGGAGAGGTGGCAGGGAGAGAGAGGAGAGGTGGCAGGGAGAGAGAGGAGAGATGGCAGGGAGAGAGAGGAGAGGGCAGGGAGAGAGAGGAGAGGGCAGGGAGAGAGAGGAGAGGGCAGGGAGAGAGAGGAGAGGGCAGGGAAAGAGAGGAGAGGGCAGGGAAAGAGAGGAGAGGGCAGGGAGAGAGAGGAGAGGTGGCAGGGAGAGAGAGGAGAGGGCAGGGAGAGAGAAGAGAGGGCAGGGAGAGAGAAGAGAGGGCAGGGAGAGAGAGGGCAGGGAGAGAGAGGGCACGGAGAGAGAGGGCAGGGAGAGAGAGGGCAGGGAGAGAGAGGGCAGGGAGAGAGAGGGCAGGGAGAGAGAGGGCAGGGAGAGAGAGGGCAGGGAGAGAGAGGGCAGGGAGAGAGAGGAGAGGGCAGGGAGAGAGAGGAGAGGGCAGGGAGAGAGAGGAGAGGTGGCAGGTTGAGAGAGAAGAGAGGTGGCAGGGAGAGAGGAGAGGTGGCAGGGAGAGAGAGGAGAGGTGGCAGGGAGAGAGAGGAGAGGTGGCAGGGAGAGAGAGGAGAGGGCAGGGAGAGAGAAGAGAGGGCAGGGAGAGAGAAGAGAGGGCAGGGAGAGAGAGGGCAGGGAGAGAGAGGGCAGGGAGAGAGAGGGCAGGGAGAGAGAGGGCAGGGAGAGAGAGGGCAGGGAGAGAGAGGGCAGGGAGAGAGAGGGCAGGGAGAGAGAGGGCAGGGAGAGAGAGGGCAGGGAGAGAGAGGAGAGGGCAGGGAGAGAGAGGGCAGGGAGAGAGAGGGCAGGGAGAGAGAGGGCAGGGAGAGAGAGGGCAGGGAGAGAGAGGGCAGGGAGAGAGAGGGCAGGGAGAGAGAGGGCAGGGAGAGAGAGGGCAGGGAGAGAGAGGAGAGGGCAGGGAGAGAGAGGAGAGGGCAGGGAGAGAGAGGAGAGGTGGCAGGTTGAGAGAGAAGAGAGGTGGCAGGGAGAGAGGAGAGGTGGCAGGGAGAGAGAGGAGAGGTGGCAGGGAGAGAGAGGAGAGGTGGCAGGGAGAGAGAGGAGAGGTGGCAGGGAGAGAGAGGAGAGGTGGCAGGGAGAGAGAGGAGAGGTGGCAGGGAGAGAGAGGAGAGGTCAGGGAGAGAGAGGAGAGGTCAGGGAGAGAGAGGAGAGGTCAGGGAGAGAGAGGAGAGGTCAGGGAGAGAGAGGAGAGGTCAGGGAGAGAGAGAAGAGGTGGCAGGGAGAGAGAGGAGAGGTGGCAGGGAGAGAGAGGAGAGGTGGCGGGGAGAGAGAGGAGAGGTGGCGGGGAGAGAGAGGAGAGGTGGCAGGGAGAGAGAGGAGAGGGCAGGGAGAGAGAGGAGAGGGCAGGGAGAGAGAGGAGAGGGCAGGGAAAGAGAGGAGAGGGCAGGGAAAGAGAGGAGAGGGCATGGAAAGAGTATAGGGCAGGGAAAGAGAGGAGAGGGCAGGGAAAGAGGAGAGGGCAGGGAGAGAGAGGAGAGGGCAGGGAGAGAGAGGAGAGGGCAGGGAGAGAGAGGAGAGGGCAGGGAGAGAGAGGAGAGGAGGTGGCAGTTGTTCATGACGTGTCACATACAGGAGGTGAGAGGGGAAAAGGCCTGAATAGTGTTAACATGTTCTATAATAACACAGCAACACAGAAAATCTCATTCCACATCGCTGCCTCTCACTGGGGAGACCATGTGGCAAAATGGGATGTTTCATTTCTTATTCTCTGTGCATATCGTTGCCGTGATCTTCTGCTTGCTCGTTGGGAGCGAGGCCAGGTTACTGTAAAATCGCTGTTGATGTAAATACGGGTTTATAAATGAATATGATTGATTGATTACTTGATTGATGTCTGAACTGATTGATGTCTGATGTATACCTTCTCCTCTTGGATCCTGTCCTCGATCTGTTTGGAAGCAGCTTCATGGGCTCTGAAGAGAGAGACGGTGCTGGTAGAGTCGGGGTCCAAGATGTTGCCATCTTTATCTCTCACCACGAGGTCTAGATCCAGGTACCTGATATACAAGGAGAGGAGAGGAGAGAGGAGAGGAGAGGAGAGGCAGAGAGAGAGGAGAGGAGAGAGCAGAGAGATACATATTTCCCTCAGATTACACAGACCTACAAAGCATTTGAAAACAAACCAAATTTTGATAAACTCCCATATCTACTGGGTGAAATACCACAGTGTGCCATCACAGCAGCAAGATTTGTGACCTGTTGCCACGAGAAAAGGGAAACCAGTGAAGAACGAACACCATTGTAAATACAACCCATATTTATGCTTATTTATTTTCCCTTTTGTTCCTCAACTATCGTTACAACACTGTATACAGTGGGGAGAACAAGTATTTAATACACTGCCGATTTTTCTAGTTTTCCTACTTACAAAGCATGTAGAGGTCTGTAATTTTTATCATAGGTACAGTTCAACTGTGAGAGACAGAATCTAAAACAAAAATCCAGAAAATCACATTATATGATTTTTAAGTAATTAATTTGCATTTTATTGCATGACATAAGTATTTGATACATCAGAAAAGCAGAACTTAATATTTGGTACAGAAACCTTTGTTTGCAATTACAGAGATCATACGTTTCCTGTAGTTCTTGTCCAGGTTTGCACACACTGCAACAGGGATTTTGGCCTGCTCCTCCATACAGACCTTCTCCAGATCCTTCAGGTTTCGGGGCTGTCGCTGGGCAATACGAACTTTCAGCTCCCTCCAAAGATTTTCTATTGGGTTCAGGTCTGGAGACAGGCTAGGCCACTCCAGGACCTTGAGATGCTTCTTACGGAGCCACTCCTTAGCTTATGTCATGCAATAAAATGCAAATTAATTACTTTAACAATCATACAATGTGATTTTCTGGATTTTTGTTTTAGATTCCGTCTCTCACAGTTGAAGTGTGAAAAAATACAGACCTCTGCATGCTTTGTAAGTAGGAAAACCTGCAAAATTGTACTCCCCACTGTATTTTCATAATATGACATTTGGAGTGGGAGGGAGGAGAGAGAAATGGAGAGGGAACAAGAGAAGGAAAAAGGAGAGAGAGAGAGAGAGAGAGAGAGAGACAGCGAGAGAGAGAGAGAGAGAAAAGGAGGCAGAGAGCGAGCGAGAGCAAGAGAAGGAGAGAGCGAGAGCGAGAGAAGGAGAGCGAGAGAAGGAGAGCGAGAGTGAGAGAGGAGAAGCAGAGAGAGAGAGAGAAAGGAGAAGGAGAGAGAGAAGGAGAGCGAGAGAAGGAGAGCGAGAGAAGGAAGGAGGCAGAGAGAGAGGGAGGAGAGTTAGAGAACAGACAGCCTACATCACATTGCTACTGCCTGGGCCTTCTGCCTTCTCATAACATACACACCCTTCACACAGAGAGATAAGAAGGTTGGCAGAGTAGGAGGAAAGAGGTAGGGAGGGAGAGCGAGAGCGACAGAGACCGAGAATCAGAGACAGATCGAGCAGAGAGAAAAATAGACAGAGCGAGTCAGACGGGGAGAGTCAGACGGAGAGAGGGAGAGAGACGGAGAGAGAGAGACGGAGAGAGAGAGAGAGAGAGAAGAGGTAGTTTACACAGCAGTGAAGTGAACAGGGCTCATCTGAAGGACATATCTGACAGACTCTCCTCTCATCTGGTCACCCAGAGGAGCAGGGAGCTGAAGAGCGGAGAGGTGGCGTATATGAGCCAAAGAGCAGGGAGGTGACTGAAGAGCAGGGAGGTGGAGTATATGAGCCAAACCCCCAGGCAGAGACAGAGGGGGAGACTGAGGAGCAGGGAGGTGGAGTATATGAGCCAAACCCCCAGGCAGAGACAGCGGGGGAGACTGAAGAGCGTGGAGGTGGAGTATATGAGCCAAACCCCCAGGCAGAGACAGCGGGGGAGACTGAAGAGCAGGGAGGTGGAGTATATGAGCCAAACCCCCAGGCAGAGACAGCGGGGGAGACTGAAGAGCAGGGAGGTGGAGTATATGAGCCAAACCCCCAGGCAGAGACAGCGGGGGAGACTGAAGAGCGTGGAGGTGGAGTATATGAGCCAAACCCCCAGGCAGAGACAGAGGGGGAGACTGAAGAGCAGGGAGGTGGAGTATATGAGCCAAACCCCCAGGCAGAGACAGCGGGGGAGACTGAGGAGCAGGGAGGTGGAGTATATGAGCCAAACCCCCAGGCAGAGACAGCCGGGGAGACTGAGGAGCGTGGAGGTGGAGTATATGAGCCAAACCCCCAGGCAGAGACAGCGGGGGAGACTGAAGAGCGTGGAGGTGGAGTATATGAGCCAAACCCCCCAGGCAGAGACAGCGGGGGAGACTGAGGAGCGTGGAGGTGGAGTATATGAGCCAAACCCCCAGGCAGAGACAGCGGGGGAGACTGAAGAGCGTGGAGGTGGAGTATATGAGCCAAACCCCCAGGCAGAGACAGCGGGGGAGACTGAAGAGCGTGGAGGTGGAGTATATGAGCCAAACCCCCAGGCAGAGACAGCGGGGGAGACTGAAGAGCGTGGAGGTGGAGTATATGAGCCAAACCCCCAGGCAGAGACAGCGGGGGAGACTGAAGAGCGTGGAGGTGGAGTATATGAGCCAAACCCCCAGGCAGAGACAGCGGGGGAGACTGAAGAGCGTGGAGGTGGAGTATATGAGCCAAACCCCCAGGCAGAGACAGCGGGGGAGACTGAAGAGCAGGGAGGTGGAGTATATGAGCCAAACCCCCAGGCAGAGACAGCGGGGGAGACTGAAGAGCAGGGAGGTGGAGTATATGAGCCAAACCCCCAGGCAGAGACAGACAGAAAAATAAGAGGACCTTTCAATTTCCTAACAGTGAGTGTTAGATACTGGGCTTCCTCCTGCTCTTCTTTTTAGAGATCTGTTTTTCAGCTCCTCCTCCATCTCTAGAGATCTATTTTTCAGCTCCTCCATCTTCTGAGCTCTGTTTTTCAGCTCCTCCTCCATCTCTAGAGCTCTGTTTTTCAGCTCCTTCTCCTCCTCCATCTCTAGAGCTCTGTTTTCAGCTCCATCTCTAGAGCTCTATTTTTCAGCTCCTCCTCATCCTCCTCCTCTAGAGCTCTGTTTTTCTACACCTCCATCTCTAGAGCTCTGTTTTCAGCTCCATCTCTAGAGCTCTATTTTTCAGCTCCTCCTCATCCTCCTCCTCTAGAGCTCTGTTTTTCTACACCTCCATCTCTAGAGCTCTGTTTTTCAGCTCCTCCATTTCTAGAGCTCTGTTTCTCAGCTTCTCCTCCTCTTCCATAACTAGAGCTCTGTTTTTCAGCTCCTTCTCCTCCTCCATCTCTAGAGCTCTGTTTTCAGCTCCATCTCTAGAGCTCTATTTTTCAGCTCCTCCTCATCCTCCTCCTCTAGAGCTCTGTTTTTCTACACCTCCATCTCTAGAGCTCTGTTTTCATCTACTCCTCCTCCTCCATCTCTAGAGCTCTGTTTTTCAGCCGCCACAGAATCCCACTCAGGGATGAACGGTGCTGGAAGCCAAAGACATTTCTCCACCTCGTAGTGTTGGAATTGTCATCACACCAGGGAAGCCCAGCTCACCTCTTCCATTTCCAGCTCATTGTCTGGACCACAACAGACCCCTGCAGGACTGGCAATAGGCACCATAGTGTGTGATGGACTACAGTAGTAACTAAACCCCTATGATTTAGGCTCGACTTACCTGATAAAAAAAAGCGGTTAAAGGCTCAGCGCAGTCAAAAATGTGACTTTCCTGTATTTTCTTATATATTTTCACACTATGGAGGGTTGAATAATGCTGGGAAAATTATAACTGTGCCTTTTTATTGTAAGAGCTGTTTGGATAGATCACCTGATTTGACAGCCTGTTGTGGTGGGATGGAAGTTTGGCCTGCCTGGTGACATCACTAACTAGTTAACTGACCAATAAGGAAGACTGTTCCAAACCTCTTTGCCAATAACAGCTAGTTTTCGCCTCCCCGACTCAGACCAATACCAGACAGTCCTAGTAAAATTACTGCTTGAGAAATTGCTCTTTGATAAGGTGCTTGAGAGAGAGAGAGAGAGAGAGAGCGCGATGGAGAGAGATACAGAAATGGAGAGAGAGAGCGAGAGAGAGATGGGGGGAGAGAGAGGGATGGGGGAGAGAGAGGGATGGGGGGAGAGAGAGGGATGGGGGGAGAGAGGGATGGGGGGAGAGAGAGGGATGGGGGGAGAGAGAGGGATGGGGGAGTGAGAGGGATGGGGGAGTGAGAGGGATGGGGGGAGAGAGAGGGATGGGGGAGAGAGAGGGATGGGGGGAGAGAGAGGGATGGAGGGAGAGAGAGAAATGGAGAGACAGAGACACAGCAGTTCCTTACTTGTTCCCGTAGTCGATCTTAGAGGTGACTCTCTGTTTAAGCTCAGTCAGCTCGTCTTGTGGGAGCGTCCCCGACAGGATCTGAGATCGCCACTCGATCAGGTCATAGATCATGTCCCTGACAGAGTTAAACATCTCACGCCTGTCCCCCTGTAACACCAGCACACAAACAAACAATCATACACACCTCATGAACAATCTGACACAACACTCAATAACAGAGACGACAAGGAAGTCCCTTTTGTTTACGGTATACCATCCAACATCTGGGTGATGTGGTCGAAGGTTCATGGGAACAATGAGATTACTACAGACAAGAGAGAAACCCACACACTGCTCATGGAGACGAGAGAAACCCACACACTGCTCATGGAGACGAGAGAGAAACCCACACACTGCTCATGGAGACGAGAGAGGAAACCCACCCACTGCTCATGGAGACGAGAGAGAAACCCAGACACTGCTCATGGAGACGAGAGAGAAACCCAGACACTGCTCATGGAGACGAGAGAGAAACCCACACACTGCTCATGGAGACAAGAGAGAAACCCACACACTGCTCATGGAGACGAGAGAGAAACCCAGACACTGCTCATGGAGACAAGAGAGAAACCCACACACTGCTCATGGAGACGAGAGAGAAACCCAGACACTGCTCATGGAGACAAGAGAGAAACCCACACACTGCTCATGGAGACGAAAGAGAAACCCACGCACTGCTCATGGAGACAATGAGGTAACTTCAGAAGAGAGAGATTAGGTGTGTAGATTAGGCGTGTAGATACGGCGTGTAGATACGTGACTCACTCCACTCACCACGTAGAGGTCTCTCCATATGGAAGCCCACTCCCGCAGGGTGGTGGTGACCTCCTGGACCAGAGGCAGCTCGTTGGGAATCACCGTCTCCTTGTGCCTGAAGATGCAGACAGATGGTCAGTGGGTGGATCACACGTGACAAAGGCTGTCGCCCCGAAACGCCATTTCCTCTGGCCCTCCTCTGCTTCTTAAAATACATTGAACCGCAAAGCATCATGGGATGGTTTTTAATTTGATCCAGTAGAGGCCTTCTGAACGCAGCACCTAAAATAATGTGTGTTACTCTAAACTGTTGAGTCGAGCCAATTCCTCATTCTAATTGCATATGACAACAACAGTCAGGGATGGGTTACACATGACAACAACAGTCAGGGATGGGTTACACATGACAACAACAGCCAGGGATGGGTTACACATGACAACAGCAGCCAGGGATGGGTTACACATGACAACAACAGCCAGGGATGGGTTACACATGACAACAACAGCCAGGGATGGGTTACACATGACAACAGCAGCCAGGGATGGGTTACACATGACAACAACAGCCAGGGATGGGTTACACATGACAACAACAGTCAGGGATGGGTTACACATGACAACAACAGTCAGGGATGGGTTACACATTACAACAACAGTCAGGGATGGGTTACACATGACAACAACAGTCAGGGATGGGTTACACATGACAACAACA
The DNA here is from genome assembly GCF_057628025.1 of Oncorhynchus mykiss. NCBI lineage: Eukaryota > Metazoa > Chordata > Actinopteri > Salmoniformes > Salmonidae > Oncorhynchus > Oncorhynchus mykiss. The sequence continues at coordinate 1,757,373 of NW_028322102.1, forward strand.
GTCAGGGATGGGTTACACATGACAACAACAGTCAGGGATGGGTTACACATGACAACAACAGTCAGGGATGGGTTACACATGACAACAACCGTCAGGGATGGGTTACACAGGACAACAACAGTCAGGGATGGGTTACACATGACAACAACAGTCAGGGATGGGTTACACATGACAACAGTCAGGGATGGGTTACACATGACAACAACAGTCAGGGATGGGTTACACATGACAACAACAGTCAGGGATGGGTTACACATGACAACAGTCAGGGATGGGTTACACATGATAACAGTCAGGGATGGGTTACACATGACAACAACAGTCAGGGATGGGTTACACATGACAACAACAGTCAGGGATGGGTTACACATGACAACAGTCAGGGATGGGTTACACATGACAACAACAGTCAGGGATGGGTTACACATGACAACAACAGTCAGGGATGGGTTACACATGACAACAGTCAGGGATGGGTTACACATGATAACAGTCAGGGATGGGTTACACATGACAACAACAGTCAGGGATGGGTTACACATGACAACAACAGTCAGGGATGGGTTACACATGACAACAACAGTCAGGGATGGGTTACACATGACAACAACAGCCAGGGATGGGTTACACATGACAACAGTCAGGGATGGGTTACACATGACAACAGTCAGGGATGGGTTACACATGATAACAGTCAGGGATGGGTTACACATGACAACAACAGTCAGGGATGGGTTACACATGACAACAACAGTCAGGGATGGGTTACACATGACAACAACAGTCAGGGATGGGTTACACATGACAACAACAGCCAGGGATGGGTTACACATGACAACAGCAGCCAGGGATGGGTTACACATGATAACAACAGTCAGGGATGGGTTACACATGACAACAGCAGCCAGGGATGGGTTACACATGACAACAACAGCCAGGGATGGGTTACACATGATAACAACAACAACCAGGGAATAGGTAACCTATATGTTATACAGAGTCCTCTACTGTCCCTCTAGAAGAGGTAACCTATATGTTATACAGAGTCCTCTACTGTCACTCTAAAAGAGGTAACCTATATGTTATACAGAGTCCTCTACTGTCACTCTAAAAGAGGTAACCTATATGTTATACAGAGTACTCTACTGTCCCTCTAGAAGAGGTAACCTATATGTTATACAGAGTACTCTACTGTCCCTCTAGAAGAGGTAACCTATATGTTATACAGAGTCCTCTACTGTCACTCTAAAAGAGGTAACCTATATGTTATACAGAGTCCTCTACTGTCACTCTAAAAGAGGTAACCTATATGTTATACAGAGTCCTCTACTGTCCCTCTAGAAGAGGTAACCTATATGTTATACAGAGTACTCTACTGTCCCTCTAGAAGAGGTAACCTATATGTTATACAGAGTCCTCTACTGTCCCTCTAGAAGAGGTAACCTATATGTTATACAGAGTACTCTACTGTCCCTCTAGAAGAGGTAACCTATATGTTATACAGAGTCCTCTACTGTCACTCTAAAAGAGGTAACCTATATGTTATACAGAGTCCTCTACTGTCACTCTAAAAGAGGTAACCTATATGTTATACAGAGTCCTCTACTGTCCCTCTAGAAGAGGTAACCTATATGTTATACAGAGTACTCTACTGTCCCTCTAGAAGAGGTATCCTTTATGTCATACAACGTAATCTCTTTTCTGCAGACATACTGCTAAATCTTTAACGTTGTTTGTTTGAAAGCGATATGAGCCGAGTCAGAGTTCTTTTTTTTTTTTAAATCAATATTTCACATTACAGAGAGCTCAGTCTAAAACATCCGTTGATCCTGGAGTTTACTGGCATCAAAACTGGATTCTGACTGGTTTTAATTGGAATTCTAATTAGTCTCACACTGTGTACTGACTACTACGGCCTTTTAAAACAAAATGTGACGTTTATTTCTGTCAGAAATATCCTCGTCAAAACTACTTTTGAAACTACTTCCTTCAGTTGATTATTTCAGAGCTTAAAAGGCTTTTCAAATGTCAGTTGTTCTTCTGAAAATGAAATACTAAAAATTGGGACGTGATCTGAATGCTGATTGGTGCTGTGATGCCGTCCAAGAAGCCGTGCTAACCAGTGAGGAAGGGCCACGTATCACTACGTCAGACCACAACCAAATAATCCACAACCTAGCAGGTACTCATACTCCAGTTTACAGTATCCTGGTCCCAGATCTGATCTCACTAGCCCTGGTCCCAGATCTGATCTCACTAGCCCTGGTCCCAGATCTGATCTCACTAGCCCTGGTCCCAGATCTGATCTCACTAGCCCTGGTCCCAGATCTGATCTCACTAGCCCTGGTCCCAGATCTGATCTCACTAGCCCTGGTCCCAGATCTGGGACCAGGGCTAGTTTACAACAACTACATAAGTAGAAGGTGGAAACAATCATCTCAAGTTGTCCATTTGATTCATACAATAATCTCAAATTGCCCATTCGACAATCCCAAAATAATTCAGTAGAATACCATTGGAAGCAGCACTAGAGCCATGGTTGAGTGGGTAAAACTCCCAGTACAAGTTACATATATCAGTCCCCACTAGAGACCAGGGTTCAGAACCACCTTTTCTACACAAGTCTGACTGGAGACCAGGGTTCAGAACCACCTTTTCTAAACGAGTCCGACTGGAGACCAAGGTTCAATCCCCAGAACCACCTTTTCTATACGAGTCTGACTGGAGCCCAGGGTTCAATCCCCAGAACCACCTTTTCCCTCTATTTCTGCCTCCAGCCAGCCTCCCCATCTGATTCCCATGTCGTCTCAATAAAGTGTCAAAAACATCCTAAAAAAAAAATACAAAAACGAACAGAATCAGCACTGACCCATTGCCTTCAACGGTGGCCTCCTTGAGGTGAATGTAACAGGCAGGAAAGATCCCCTGGAACAGAAGGCGGGAAAGACAGGACACACAATAAACAGATTGATACAGGACAGGCGATGTGGAGCCTGAACTGGTTTTGACTTCAGATCGGTCATTTCATGAGGTTAAATGACATCCTGAGTCCATTGCAATTGCAGAAGGGAAAGAAAAGACACACAAAACACTTGAGACAGAAATAATATTTGATTTGTTATCGACGTTACACCATATTCACATCATAGTATATCACATTATGACTAACAAAAGACTGAGCTCTCAACTTGTTTAGATTTTAGATGTTGGAATGACGCTCCAACGCTCCTGAAATAGACGAAGGGAACCGCTGAGATGAAACTAAACCGTTTGAATGTACCAAAAATATATATATCAACTCACTTTCTTGGACTTCCTCCTCAGCCTGTGACCTCTGTACCAGCCTGGAGGTGAAGACAACGGGACATATTACACGGCAAAAGGAAACAACACCTAGCATTAGCATCACGCAGAACTGTCATTCTCCAAAACACAACGACGGAGGGGGTCATGTCTGAAACATTCTGACAGGGAGCACAGATCAGCTACGAGTTTAATGGAGACATCTACCAAAACACATGAGTCACTGAGAACGACAGAATCACCTGCAATTATCCTTGGTATCCTGATCGGGACTGTCGTCACTTAGTGTGCCCTTATAAACGTACAGTATACCTTCATATGTCTCTAGTATGTGGACTGTGTCATCAGTGTGTTCCTTACCTTCATATGTCTCTAGTATGTGGACTGTGTCATCAGTGTGTTCCTACCTTCATATGTTGTCTCTAGTATGTGGACTGTGTCATCAGTGTGTTCCTACCTTCATATGTTGTCTCTAGTATGTGGACTGTGTCATCAGTGTGTTCCTACCTTCATATGTCTCTAGTATGTGGACTGTGTCTCCAATCTGTAGCGACAGCTCCTCGTCTCCACGGACATCGTAATTGTAGATTGCTGAGGGGAGAGAAGAAGAGACGAGGCTATTAAAAGGACAGGAAAAGGAAATAAGACGTGTGGCTCCAGTGTGGCAGGATGGTCGTGTGGGTGTCATACTAAAAACTAAGCGGCAGCCGAGCTCACAGAACACCCACACACAGACTGACACATATCATATCTGCTGCAAACACAGTCATCAATAACCAAGACAACATATGTTCTACCCACCACACACACACACACACACACACACCTGCTGCAAACACACTCATCAACAACCAAGACAACATATGTTCTACCCACCACACACACCACTTGCAATAAGGTTGGGGAGGACTCTACCTCTCCTCTCCTGCTGGGGGAAGGATACCATGCAGGGCCCCCCGGTCGATGGGACTACTTTACCAAGGTGAATGACAGCATCATTAAAAGGGGCCTTGTCACCACGGGTATCCCTCCACCCCAGCGGGCGGGTATATTTAACAGAATTAACTTGTCCTCGTCCGTCTTACCCCCCCCCCCCCCCCCATCTACTGGAGCAGACACAATACACGGCGACTCAAGCTCAGCCCAGATTGCACATTATTCCCTATGTAGTGCACTATTTCTGACCAGAGACCTATGGAGCTGGATAAACGTAGTGCACTGGATAGGGAGAATAGGGTGCCATTTGGGACACTGGATAGGGAGAATAGGGTGCCATTTGGGACACTGGATAGGGAGAATAGGGTGCCATTTGGGACACTGGATAGGGAGAATAGGGTGCCATTTGGGACACTGGATAGTGAGAATAGGGTGCCATTTAGGACACTGGATAGGGAGAATAGGGTGCCATTTGAGAGACTGGATAGGGAGAATAGGGTGCCATTTAGGACACTGGATAGGGAGAATAGGGGGCCATTTAGGACACTGGATAGGGAGAATAGGGTGCCATTTAGGACACTGGATAGGGAGAATAGGGTGCCATTTAGGACACTGGATAGGGAGAATAGGGTGCCATTTCAGACACTGGATAGGGAGAATAGGGTGCCATTTTAGACTGGATAGGGAGAATAGGGTGCCATTTGGGACACTGGATAGGGAGAATAGGGTGCCATTTCAGACACTGGATAGGGAGAATAGGGTGCCATTTGGGACACTGGATAGGGAGAATAGGGTGCCATTTGGGACACTGGATAGGGAGAATAGGGTGCCATTTGAGAGACTGGATAGGGAGAATAGGGTGCCATTTGAGACACTGGATAGGGAGAATAGGGTGCCATTTGAGAGACTGGATAGGGAGAATAGGGCGCCGTTTGAGAGACTGGATAGGGAGAATAGGGTGCCATTTGGGACACTGGATAGGGAGAATAGGGTGCCATTTGAGACACTGGATAGGGAGAATAGGGTGCCATTTGGGACACTGAATAGGGAGAATAGGATGCCATTTGGGACACTGGATAGGGAGAATAGGGTGCCATTTGGGACACTGGATAGGGAGAATAGGGTGCCATTTGAGACAAAGGCATGAAGGGATGAATATCATTAGGTTTGCAATCGCAACAAATAATCTGCTCAGACCTAAACGAGGATTAAAAAGCCGGGCTTTAAATTCTCAGACAACCCAAAGATTCCTAGACGGCCTTCCAGACTCCCTCCACCTACCCAAGGACGTCAAGAGTAGAAAAACCTAGTTAACCACCTAACCGAGGGATCTAAATGGAAGCTTAAAACCCTCAACGTCTAAAAACCAAAACAGGTAATGATCTTCCTGGCAGACAGGAAATACCCGAGCCCTGAAGCTGGCATCCAGAACACTGGAAGTCTTCCGACCAGGAAGTATCCTCACTGCTGCTCCATCATCCTATTTTACAACCTGATTAAGGAGAATAAAAACTATTTTTTGTGTTTTGATATGGTCACAAAGCTAACGAAAAAGCATTCCCCAAGTGAGGATTGCCTTCACTTCAGCAGTGATGAATTCATGAACTTATTTGACGATAAGATCCAGTTGGGAGGCATTTAGTCCCAGGGTCCTCAGCACGCCCAATTTTTCAGTTTTTGATTTGTTAAAAAAGTTTGAAATATCCAATAAATGTCGTTCCACTTCATGATTGTGTCCCACTTGTTGTTGATTCTTTACAAAAAAATACAGTTTTATATCTTTATGTTTGAAGCCTGAAATGTGGCAAAAGGTCGCAAAGTTCCAGGGGGCCGAATACTTTCGCAAGGCACTGTAGGTGTTCCTCTTGTCCAGGTGGGAAGGGGCAGTACGTGCAATAGAGACTATGTCGTCTGTGGATCTGTTGGGGCGGTATGCGAATTGGACTGGGTTCAGGGTGATGATGTGGATGTGAGCCATGACCCCGCCTTTCAAAGCATTTTATGGCTACAGATTTGAGTGCCACAGAGTGACAGTCATTTAGACAGATTACCTTGGTGTTTTTAGGCACAGAGACGATTGGAGGACTACAACATGTCTTTTATATGTTTTTGTTTTAAATGTACACCTTTATGTAACTTGGCAAGTCCGTTAAGAACCAATTCTGGATTCGAACCGGGGACTGTAGTGACGCCTCTTGCACTGAGCTGCAGTGCCTCAGACCGCTGTGCCGCTCCCTGAGTCAGGGAGAGTGAGACTGCGTGTGACTGCGTGAGAGTGTGACTGCGTGAGCGTGTGACTGCTTATGCTGTTGTGACTGTGTATGCTGTTGTGACTGTGTGACTGTGTATGCTGGTGTGACTGTGTATGCTGGTGTGACTGTGTATGCTGGTGTGACTGTGTATGCTGGTGTGACTGTGTATGCTGGTGTGACTGTGTATGCTGGTCTGACTGTGTATGCTGGTCTGACTGTGTATGCTGGTCTGACTGTGTGACTGTGTATGCTGGTGTGACTGTGTGACTGCGTGACTGTGTATGCTGGTGTGACTGTGTGACTGTGTGATTGTGTGTTGGTTGCAATTGCGACCAGGAATCATTGGACTGGCCCTGAAATGATTTGTAACCAGTCAATCAATCAGCGACCTCTACATTATCCGGGAGGAGAGTTCCTGGAAATGTAATCACATCCCTTCTGCTGCCTGCCTCCATTCATTCCACACTGGTTTTCTCACAACAACAAGGCACCCTACTCCTTACATTGTTCACTACTTTCCTATAGGTCCTGGTCTAAAGTAGTGCACTACTACCCTACAGGGTCCTGGTCTAAAGTAGTGCACTACTACCCTATAGACCCTGGTCTAAAGTAGTGCACTACTACCCTATAGACCCTGGTCTAAAGTAGTGCACTACTACCCTACAGGGTCCTGGTCTAAAGTAGTGAGCCCTATAGGCCCTGGTCTAAAGTAGTGCACTACTACCCTATAGAGCCTGGTCTAAAGTAGTGCACTACTACCCTATAGACCCTGGTCTAAAGTAGTGCACTACATCCCTATAGGTCCTGGTCTAAAGTAGTGCACTACTACCCTATAGGCCCTGGTCTAAAGTAGTGCACTACATCCCTATAGGTCCTGGTCTAAAGTAGTGCACTACTACCCTATAGGCCCCGGTCTAAAGTAGTACACTACTACCCTATAGGCCCTGGTCTAAAGTAGTGCACCACTACCCTATAGGCCCTGGTCTAAAGTAGTGCACTAGTACCCTATAGGCCCTGGTCTAAAGTAGTACACTACTACCCTATAGGCCCTGGTCTAAAGTAGTGCACTACTACCCTATAGGTCTGGTCTAAAGTAGTGCACTACTACCCTATAGGACCTGGTCTAAAGTAGTGCCTTACTACCCTATAGACCCTGGTCTAAAGTAGTGCACTACTACCCTATAGGTCCTGGTCTAAAGTAGTGCACCACTACCCTATAGGACCTGGTCTAAAGTAGTGCCCTACTACCCTATAGGTCCTGGTCAAAAGGTAGTGCACTACATCCCTATAGGCCCTGGTCTAAAGTAGTGCACTAGTACCCTATAGGCCCTGGTCTAAAGTAGTACACTACTACCCTATAGGCCCTGGTCTAAAGTAGTGCACCACTACCCTATAGGCCCTGGTCTAAAGTAGTGCACTAGTACCCTATAGGCCCTGGTCTAAAGTAGTGCACTAGTACCCTATAGGCCCTGGTCTAAAGTAGTACACTACTACCCTATAGGCCCTGGTCTAAAGTAGTACACTACTACCCTATAGGCCCTGGTCTAAAGTAGTGCACTACTACCCTATAGGTCTGGTCTAAAGTAGTGCACTACTACCCTATAGACCCTGGTCTAAAGTAGTGCACTACTACCCTATAGGTCCTGGTCTAAAGTAGTGCACCACTACCCTATAGGACCTGGTCTAAAGTAGTGCACCACTACCCTATAGGACCTGGTCTAAAGTAGTGCACTACTACCCTATAGGACCTGGTCTAAAGTAGTGCACTATTACCCTATAGACCCTGGTCTAAAGTAGTGCACTACTACCCTATAGACCTGGTCTAAAGTAGTGCACTACTACCCTATAGGACCTGGTCTAAAGTAGTGCACTACTACCCTATTGGACCTGGTCTAAAGTAGTGCACTACTACCCTATAGGACCTGGTCTAAAGTAGTGCACTACTACCCTATAGGACCTGGTCTAAAGTAGTGCACTACTACCCTATAGACCCTGGTCTAAAGTAGTGTCTTACTACCATATAGGACCTGGTCTAAAGTAGTGCCCTACTACCCTATAGACCCTGGTCTAAAGTAGTGCACTACTACCCTATTGGACCTGGTCTAAAGTAGTGCACTACTACCCTATAAACCCTGGTCTAAAGTAGTGCACTACTACCCTATAGACCCTGGTCTAAAGTAGTGCACTACTACCCTATAAACCCTGGTCTAAAGTAGTGCACTACTACCCTATAGACCCTGGTCTAAAGTAGTGCACTACTACCCTATAGGACCTGGTCTAAAGTAGTGCACTACTACCCTATAGGACCTGGTCTAAAGTAGTGAACCAGAACCAGGATTGTTTTTGCTTAAGATTCGTTTCAACTTATAATTTCTGAACATTTTTATTTATTAGTTGATTAAATACATGCAGCTTCTCATCTGTCACGACTCGTTGCCCTAGAAGACTAAACCAACCCTTCGCTCACCGGGATAAAATGTCAGAAATTGATTGAAGGGTTCATTCTATCTAGTGGACATTGGTAACGTTCTGTGATCTCTGCTTCATTCATGGACCAAAGACATTTATAATCCAGAGAGAAAAATGCAATAACAAAAATATATATATTTAATTTCTGTGCAAAATGTCCAATTGACATTGGTTTGACTGGTTGTATGGACATAGAAAGCTGTGTGAATGACAGGTGTTTCTGATTTCAGTTTGGCTTGGATGCATATTTCCTATGATGCTCATTCAGATCGATAACACCTCCTACAGTTGGCAACTACTAGCAGCACCTATGACACAGATAGACGCCATCTGTAGAGGTGTTAACTACTAGCAGCTCCTATGATGCTGATAGATCCCATCTGTAGAGGTGTTAACTACTAGCAGCTCCTATGACACAGATAGACGCCATCTGTAGAGGTGTTAACTACTAGCAGCTCCTATGATGCTGATAGATACCATCTGTAGAGATGTTAACTACTAGCAGCTCCTATGATGCTGATAGACCCCATCTGTAGAGATGTTAACTAGTAGCAGCTCCTATGATGCTGATAGACCCCATCTGTAGAGATGTTAACTACTAGCAACTCGTATGATGCTGATAGGTCCCATCTGTAGAGGTGTTAACTACTAGCAGCTCCTATGATGCTGATAGGTCCCATCTGTAGAGGTGTTAACTACTAGCAGCTCCTATGATGCTGATAGGTCCCATCTGTAGAGGTGTTAACTACTAGCAGCTCCTATGATGCTGATAGACCCATCTGTAGAGGTGTTAACTACTAGCAGCTCCTATGATGCTGATAGGTCCCATCTGTAGAGGTGTTAACTACTAGCAGCTCCTATGATGCTGATAGATCCCATCTGTAGAGGTGTTAACTACTAGCAGCTCCTATGATGCTGATAGATCCCATCTGTAGAGGTGTTAACTACTAGCAGCTCCTATGATGCTGATAGGTCCCATCTGTAGAGGTGTTAACTACTAGCAGCTCCTATGATGCTGATAGGCCCCATCTGTAGAGGTGTTAACTACTAGCAGCTCCTATGATGGTGATAGGTCCCATCTGTAGAGGTGTTAACTACTAGCAGCTCTTATGATGCTGATAGGTCCCATCTGTAGAGATGTTAACTACTAGCAGCTCCTATGATGCTGATAGGGCCCATCTGTAGAGGTGTTAACTACTAGCAGCTCCTATGATGCTGATAGATCCCATCTGTAGAGGTGTTAACTACTAGCAGCTCCTATGATGCTGATAGACCCCATCTGTAGAGGTGTTAACTTCTAGCAGCTCCTATGATGCTGATAGATCCCATCTGTAGAGGTGTTAACTACTAGCAACAAAATGTAGCTAGCTATATTTCCTAATGTTTACCATAGAAACAAAATGTAGCTAGCTATATTGCCTAATGTTTACCATAGAAACACATGTAGACAGCTATATTTCCTAATGTTTACCATAGAAACACATGTAGACAGCTATGTTTCCTAATGTTTACCATAGAAACACATGTAGACAGCAATATTTCCTAATGTTCTGCATTAAGTTAATCTAGCGTTTTACCTGATAAGAATAATAACAACCAGAGAAGTGGCTCCACATCAGTCAGATAATCTAGCGTTTTACCTGATAAGAATAATAACAACCAGAGAAGTGGCTCCACATCAGTCAGAGTGATGTCTGCTGATAGAAAGACGCCTCCTGGATGCAGGAATTCTACTGACAATGAGAGCTGATTATGAGAAGTAATTCAGATCTGGAGAGCTGCAGGTTATGAGTCAACCCATATATCAATAGTGTTGGTGTGTGTGTGTGTGTGTGTGTGTGTGTAGGAAACCCTGTAAGAATGGGCTGAGGAAAACAAGTTCAGTGTGTCTGTACGTGTGAGAAACCAAAGGGACTTACAGGGACAGTAAACTAAACTAACAGAAGGAACCTACAGGGACAGTAAACTAAACTAACAGAAGGAACCTACAGGGACAGTAAACTAAACTAACAGAAGGACCCTACAGGGACAGTAAACTAAACTAACAGTAGGAAACTACAGGGACAGTAAACTAAACTAACAGTAGGAACCTACAGGGGCAGTAAACTAAACTAACCAAAGGAACCTACAGGGACAGTAAACTAAACTAACAGTAGGAACCTACAGGGACAGTAAACTAAACTAACAGTAGGAACCTACAGGGACAGTAAACTAAACTAACAGTAGGAAGCTACAGGGACAGTAAACTAAACTAACAGTAGGAACTTACAGGGACAGTAAACTAAACTAACAGAAGGAACCTGAAGGGACAGTAAACTAAACTAACAGAAGGAACCTACAGGGACAGTAGACTAAACTAACAGAAGGAATCTACAGGGACAGTAAACTAAACTAACAGTAGGAACCTACAGGGACAGTAAACTAACAGAAGGACCCTACAGGGACAGTAAACTAAACTAACAGTAGGAACCTACAGGGACAGTAAACTAAACTAACAGAAGGAACCTACAGGGACAGACAGTAAACTAAACTAACAGAAGGAACCTACAGGGACAGTAAACTAAACTAACAGAGGGAACCTACAGGGACAGTAAACTAAACTAACAGAAGGAACCTACAGGGACAGTAAACTAAACTAACAGAAGGAACCTACAGGGACAGTAAACTAAACTAACAGTAGGAACCTACAGGGACAGTAAACTAAACTAACAGAAGGAACCTACAGGGACAGTAAACTAAACTAACAGTAGGAACCTACAGGGACAGACAGTAAACTAAACTAACAGTAGGAACCTACAGGGACAGACAGTAAACTAAACTAACAGTAGGAACCTACAGGGACAGTAAACTAAACTAACAGAGGGAACCTACAGGGACAGTAAACTAAACTAACAGAAGGAACCTACAGGGACAGTAAACTAAACTAACAGTAGGAACCTACAGGGACAGTAAACTAAACTAACAGAAGGAACCTACAGGGACAGTAAACTAAACTAACAGAAGGAACCTACAGGGACAGTAAACTAAACTAACAGAAGGAACCTACAGGGACAGTAAACTAACAGAAGGAACCTACAGGGACAGTAAACTAACAGAAGGAAACTACAGGGACAGTAAACTAAACTAACAGTAGGAACTTACAGGGACAGTAAACTAAACTAACAGAAGGAACCTACAGGGACAGTAAACTAAACTAACAGAAGGACCCTACAGGGACAGTAAACTAAACTAACAGTAGGAAACTACAGGGACAGTAAACTAAACTAACAGTAGGAACCTACAGGGGCAGTAAACTAAACTAACCAAAGGAACCTACAGGGACAGTAAACTAAACTAACAGTAGGAACCTACAGGGACAGTAAACTAAACTAACAGTAGGAACCTACAGGGACAGTAAACTAAACTAACAGTAGGAAGCTACAGGGACAGTAAACTACACTAACAGTAGGAACCTACAGGGACAGTAAACTAAACTAACAGTAGGAACCTACAGGGACAGTAAACTAAACTAACAGTAGGAACCTACAGGGACAGTAAACTAAACTAACAGTAGGAAACTACAGGGACAGTAAACTAAACTAACAGAAGGAACCTACAGGGACAGTAGACTAAACTAACAGAAGGAATCTACAGGGACAGTAAACTAAACTAACAGAAGGAACCTACAGGGACAGTAAACTAAACTAACAGTAGGAACCTACAGGGACAGTAAACTAACAGAAGGACCCTACAGGGACAGTAAACTAAACTAACAGTAGGAACCTACAGGGACAGTAAACTAAACTAACAGAAGGAACCTACAGGGACAGTAAACTAAACGAAGAGTAGGAACCTACAGGGACAGTAAACTAAACTAACAGTAGGAACCTACAGGGACAGTAAACTAAACTAACAGTAGGAACCTACAGGGACAGTAAACTAAACTAACAGTAGGAACCTACAGGGACAGTAAACTAAACTAACAGTAGGAACCTACATGGACAGTAAACTAAACTAACAGTAGGAACCTACAGGGACAGTAAACTAACAGAAGGACCCTACAGGGACAGTAAACTAAACTAACAGTAGGACCCTACAGGGACAGTAAACTAAACTAACAGTAGGAACCTACAGGGACAGTAAACTAAACTAACAGTAGGAACCTACAGGGACAGTAAACTAAACTAACAGAAGGAACCTACAGGGACAGACAGTAAACTAAACTAACAGTAGGAACCTACAGGGACAGACAGTAAACTAAACTAACAGTAGGAACCTACAGGGACAGTAAACTAAACTAACAGAAGGAACCTACAGGGACAGTAAACTAAACTAACAGAAGGAACCTACAGGGACAGTAAACTAAACTAACAGTGGGAACCTACAGGGACAGTAAACTAAACTAACAGAAGGAACCTACAGGGACAGTAAACTAAACTAACAGAAGGAACCTACAGGGACAGTAAACTAACAGAAGGACCCTACAGGGACAGTAAACTAAACTAACAGAAGGAACCTACAGGGACAGTAAACTAACAGAAGGAACCTACAGGGACAGTAAACTAACAGAAGGAAACTACAGGGACAGTAAACTAAACTAACAGTAGGAACCTACAGGGACAGTAAACTAAACTAACAGAAGGAACCTACAGGGACAGTAAACTAAACTAACAGTAGGAACCTACAGGAACAGTAAACTACACTAACAGTAGGAACCTACAGGGACAGTAAACTAAACTAACAGAAGGAACCTACAGGGACAGACAGTAAACTAAACTAACAGTAGGAACCTACAGGGACAGTAAACTAAACTAACAGAAGGAACCTACAGGGACAGACAGTAAACTAAACTAACAGTAGGAACCTACAGGGACAGTAAACTAAACTAACAGAAGGAACCTACAGGGACAGTAAACTAAACTAACAGAAGGAACCTACAGGGACAGACAGTAAGCTAAACTAACAGAAGGAACCTACAGGGACAGTAAACTAAACTAACAGTAGGAACCTACAGGAACAGTAAACTAAACTAACAGAAGGAACCTACAGGGACAGTAAACTAAACTAACAGAAGGAACCTACAGGGACAGACAGTAAGCTAAACTAACAGAAGGAACCTACAGGGACAGTAAACTAAACTAACAGAAGGAACCTACAGGGACAGTAAACTAAACTAACCAAAGGAACCTACAGAGACAGACAGTAAACTAAACTAACAGAAGGAACCTACAGGGACAGACAGTAAGCTAAACTAACAGAAGGAACCTACAGGGACAGTAAACTAAACTAACAGAAGGAACCTACAGGGACAGTAAACTAATCTAACAGAAGGAACCTACAGGGACAGACAGTAAACTAAACTAACAGAAGGAACCTACAGGGACAGTAAACTAAACTAACCAAAGGAACCTACAGGGACAGTAAACTAAACTAACAGAAGGAACCTACAGGGACAGTAAACTAAACGAAGAGTAGGAACCTACAGGGACAGTAAACTAAACTAACAGTAGGAACCTACAGGGACAGTAAACTAAACTAACAGTAGGAACCTACAGGGACAGTAAACTAAACTAACAGAAGGAACCTACAGGGACAGACAGTAAACTAAACTAACAGTAGGAACCTACAGGGACAGTAAACTAAACTAACAGAAGGAACCTACAGGGACAGACAGTAAACTAAACTAACAGTAGGAACCTACAGGGACAGTAAACTAAACTAACAGAAGGAACCTACAGGGACAGTAAACTAAACTAACAGAAGGAACCTACAGGGACAGACAGTAAGCTAAACTAACAGAAGGAACCTACAGGGACAGTAAACTAAACTAACAGTAGGAACCTACAGGAACAGTAAACTAAACTAACAGAAGGAACCTACAGGGACAGTAAACTAAACTAACAGAAGGAACCTACAGGGACAGACAGTAAGCTAAACTAACAGAAGGAACCTACAGGGACAGACAGTAAGCTAAACTAACAGAAGGAACCTACAGGGACAGTAAACTAAACTAACAGAAGGAACCTACAGGGACAGTAAACTAATCTAACAGAAGGAACCTACAGGGACAGACAGTAAACTAAACTAACAGAAGGAACCTACAGGGACAGTAAACTAAACTAACCAAAGGACCCTACAGGGACAGTAAACTAAACTAACAGTAGGACCCTACAGGGACAGTAAACTAAACTAACAGTAGGAACCTACAGGGACAGTAAACTAAACTAACAGTAGGAACCTACAGGGACAGTAAACTAAACTAACAGAAGGAACCTACAGGGACAGACAGTAAACTAAACTAACAGTAGGAACCTACAGGGACAGACAGTAAACTAAACTAACAGTAGGAACCTACAGGGACAGTAAACTAAACTAACAGAAGGAACCTACAGGGACAGTAAACTAAACTAACAGAAGGAACCTACAGGGACAGTAAACTAAACTAACAGTAGGAACCTACAGGGACAGTAAACTAAACTAACAGAAGGAACCTACAGGGACAGTAAACTAAACTAACAGAAGGAACCTACAGGGACAGTAAACTAACAGAAGGACCCTACAGGGACAGTAAACTAAACTAACAGAAGGAACCTACAGGGACAGTAAACTAACAGAAGGAACCTACAGGGACAGTAAACTAACAGAAGGAAACTACAGGGACAGTAAACTAAACTAACAGTAGGAACCTACAGGGACAGTAAACTAAACTAACAGAAGGAACCTACAGGGACAGTAAACTAAACTAACAGTAGGAACCTACAGGAACAGTAAACTACACTAACAGTAGGAACCTACAGGGACAGTAAACTAAACTAACAGAAGGAACCTACAGGGACAGACAGTAAACTAAACTAACAGTAGGAACCTACAGGGACAGTAAACTAAACTAACAGAAGGAACCTACAGGGACAGTAAACTAAACTAACAGAAGGAACCTACAGGGACAGACAGTAAGCTAAACTAACAGAAGGAACCTACAGGGACAGTAAACTAAACTAACAGTAGGAACCTACAGGAACAGTAAACTAAACTAACAGAAGGAACCTACAGGGACAGTAAACTAAACTAACAGAAGGAACCTACAGGGACAGACAGTAAGCTAAACTAACAGAAGGAACCTACAGGGACAGTAAACTAAACTAACAGAAGGAACCTACAGGGACAGTAAACTAAACTAACAGAAGGAACCTACAGGGACAGTAAACTAAACTAACCAAAGGAACCTACAGGGACAGACAGTAAACTAAACTAACAGAAGGAACCTACAGGGACAGACAGTAAGCTAAACTAACAGAAGGAACCTACAGGGACAGTAAACTAAACTAACAGAAGGAACCTACAGGGACAGTAAACTAATCTAACAGAAGGAACCTACAGGGACAGACAGTAAACTAAACTAACAGAAGGAACCTACAGGGACAGTAAACTAAACTAACCAAAGGAACCTACAGGGACAGTAAACTAAACTAACAGAAGGAACCTACAGGGACAGACAGTAAAACTAAACTAACAGAAGGAACCTACAGGGACAGTAAACTAAACTAACAGAAGGAACCTACAGGGACAGACAGTAAACTAAACTAACAGAAGGAACCTACAGGGACAGACAGTAAATTAAACTAACAGAAGGAACCTACAGGGACAGTAAACTAAACTAACAGAAGGAACCTACAGGGACAGTAAACTAACAGAAGGAACCTACAGGGACAGACAGTAAACTAAACTAACAGAAGGAACCTACAGGGACAGTAAACTAAACTAACAGAAGGAACCTACAGGGACAGTAAACTAAACTAACAGAAGGAATCTACAGGGACAGTAAACTAAACTAACAGAAGGAACCTACAGGGACAGTAAACTAAACTAACAGAAGGAACCTACAGGGACAGTAAACTAAACTAACAGAAGGAACCTACAGGGACAGTAAACTAACAGAAGGAACCTACAGGGACAGACAGTAAACTAAACTAACAGAAGGAACCTACAGGGACAGACAGTAAACTAAACTAACAGAAGGAACCTACAGGGACTACTGTGCTACTGTGGAACTAGGTCACATTGTGATGCCCATTCTGATGGTTATCACTGTATCAGACAGGAGCAGAGAGAGAGATCGATGCAGAGAGACAGACATGTGCCTAAATATCAAGCTGAACCTCCAGACAGGTGGAGAGAGAAATTAACCTCATCCAGGTCAACCATGCCAAATGAACCCCATCATAATGAACCCCATTCAGGTCAACCATGCCAAATGAACTCCATCAAAATGAACCCCATCACAATGAACCCCACCCATCACAATGACCCCCATCACAATGACCCCCACCATAATGACCCCCACCACAATGACCCCCACCACAATGACCCCCACCACAATGACCCCCACCACAATGACCCCCACCACAATGACCCCCACCATAATGACCCCCACCATAATGACCCCCACCATAATGACCCCCACCATAATGAACCCCACCACAATGAACCCCACCACAATGACCCCCACCATAATGACTCCCACCATAATGACTCCCACCATAATGACCCCCACCATAATGACCCCCACCATAATGACCCCCACCACAATGACCCCCACAATGACCCCCACAATGACCCCCACCATAATGACCCCCACCACAATGACCCCCACCACAATGACCCCCACCATAATGACCCCCACCATAATGACCCCCATCACAATGACCCCCACCACAATGACCCCCACCACAATGAACCCACATCATAATGAACTCACTTCATAATGAACCCCCACCACAATGAACCCCATCACAATGAACCCCACCACAATGAACCCACATCATAATGAACTCACTTCATAATGAACCCCCACCACAATGAACCCCACCACAATGACCCCCACCACAATGACCCCCACCATAATGACCCCCACCATAATGACCCCCATCACAATGACCCCCACCACAATGACCCCCACCACAATGAACCCACATCATAATGAACTCACTTCATAATGAACCCCCACCACAATGAACCCACATCATAATGAACTCACTTCATAATGAACCCCCACCACAATGAACCCCACCACAATGACCCCCACCACAATGACCCCCACCATAATGACCCCCACCATAATGACCCCCATCACAATGACCCCCACCACAATGACCCCCACCACAATGAACCCACATCATAATGAACTCACTTCATAATGAACCCCCACCACAATGAACCCCATCACAATGAACCCCACCACAATGAACCCACATCATAATGAACTCACTTCATAATGAACCCCCACCACAATGAACCCCATCACAATGAACCCCATCACAATGAACCCCACCACAATGAACCCCACCACAATGAACCCCACCACAATGAACCCACATCATAATGAACTCACTTCATAATGAACCCCCACCACAATGAACCCCATCACAATGACCCCCACCACAATGAACCCACATCATAATGAACTCACTTCATAATGAACCCCCACCACAATGAACCCCATCACAATGAACCCCATCACAATGAACCCCACCACAATGAACCCCACCACAATGAACCCCACCACAATGAACCCACATCATAATGAACTCACTTCATAATGAACCCCCACCACAATGAACCCCATCACAATGACCCCCACCACAATGAACCCACATCATAATGAACTCACTTCATAATGAACCCCCACCACAATGAACCCCATCACAATGAACCCCACCACAATGAACCCCACCACAATGAACCCCACCACAATGAACCCCACCACAATGAACCCCATCACAATGAACCCACATCATAATGAACTCACTTCATAATGAACCCCCACCACAATGAACCCCATCACAATGAACCCCACCACAATGAACCCCACCACAATGAACCCCACCACAATGAACCCCACCACAATGAACCCCATCACAATGAACCCACATCATAATGAACTCACTTCATAATGAACCCCCACCACAATGAACCCCATCACAATGAACCCCACCACAATGAACCCCACCACAATGAACCCCACCACAATGAACCCCACCACAATGAACCCCACCACAATGAACCCCACCACAATGAACCCACATCATAATGAACTCACTTCATAATGAACTCACTTCATAATGAACTCTATCATAGAATAGAGTCTAACAGATAAATAAGGGGTTTATTGTGATGCATGTTAAGTGGATGCAGAAGGCGTCAGCAGCTTGTCGGCCTGGAGACGCTAAAACGTGTCCATGTCTAATTACCGTGGGACTGTTGTCACTTGCAGGACAGTTTGACAAAATGTCATAGCAGCCCTACTAGCGACACGTGCAACTCAGTGTCGATCTCCATCTGGCTTCACAACGGAAGGGTGTTGGTCCAGTGGGCCAACGATGTGACTGACAACCACAGCCAGGTTAGTTATCAACGTGTGACAGCACAGTGGAATCCCCATTCGGGATCCAGACAGTCAGTCAGTCCGTCAACACCAAGACCATGTGAAACCAGAGTGAAACCAGAGGTTCCTGACTGGGAAATGACTTCCTGCTAACCAGGAAACAGACACAGCAACATGTGATATGTGTGAGTGTACCTGAGGAGACATATAATATACCCATCCAATCAGGTTCCAATAGCGGTGAGGAGTGATAGTGTCCATTATGTTATTTTTTTTTTTTTTTTTTTTTTTACCTTTATTTAACCAGGCAAGTCAGTTAAGAACAAATTCTTATTTTCAATGACGGCCTGGGAACAGTGGGCAAGAGAGCCAGAGAGAGACAGAGAGAGGGGGTTATTCATGCTGTTCGACAGATTTGTACCTTGTCAGCTCGGGGGTTTGAACTCGCAACCTTCCGGTTACTGGTCCAACGCTCTAACCACTAGGCTACCCTGCCGCCCCGATAATAGCAGAGGTGAGGAGTGATAGTGTCCATTATGTAATAATGGCAGAGGTGAGGAGTGATAGTGTCCATTATGTAATAATGGCAGAGGTGAGGAGTGATAGTGTCCATTATGTAATAATAGCAGAGGTGAGGAGTGATAGTGTCCATTATGCAATAATAGCAGAGGTGAGGAGTGATAGTGTCCATTGTGTAATAATAGCAGAGGTGAGGAGTGATAGTGTCCATTATGTAATAATAGCAGAGGTGAGGAGTGATAGTGTCCATTATGTAATAATAGCAGAGGTGAGGAGTGATAGTGTCCATTATGCAATAATAGCAGAGGTGAGGAGTGATAGTGTCCATTGTGTAATAATAGCAGAGGTGGGGAGTCCCAGACAGGGGGAGGAGAGGGAGTCCCAGACAGGGGGAGGAGAGGGGGTCCCAGGGAACAGCCTCCTCCTGGGAGCAGCCACAGACAGGGGGAGGAGAAGGAGTCCCAGGAAACAGCCTCCTCCTGGGAACAATCTCAGACAGAGGGAGGAGAGGGAGTCCCAGGGAACAGCCTCCTCCTGCGAGCAGTCCCAGACAGGGGGAGGAGAGGGAGTCCCAGGGAACAGCCTCCTCCTGGGAGCAGCCACAGACAGGGGGAGGAGAGGGAGTCCCAGGAAACAGCCTCCTCCTGGGAACAGTCTCAGACAGGGGGAGGAGAGGGAGTCCCAGGGAACAGCCTCCTCCTGCGAGCAGTCCCAGACAGGGGGAGGAGAGGGAGTCCCAGGGAACAGCCTCCTCCTGGGAGCAGCCACAGACAGGGGGAGGAGAGGGAGTCCCAGGGAACAGCCTCCTCCTGGGAGCAGCCACAGACAGGGGGAGGAGAGGGAGTCCCAGGGAACAGCCTCCTCCTGGGAGCAGTCCCAGACAGGGGGAGGAGAGGGAGTCCCAGGGAACAGCCTCCTCCTGAGAGCAGTCCCAGCAGATCACTGGGTCTCTGTGTGAAAGGGGCACATTGAGGGAGAGACAGAGAGCAAGAGAGCCAGAGAGAGACAGAGAGAGACTCCACTGCAGCAGTCAGTAGGGCCGTGCACGGCGTGTTAAAAGATCGTATCCCATCTGACACCAAACCAGAGCAAACAGAACGCAGAATAAGTGCTGAGGAATAATTAGAGTAACGTGGACACTTAAGACACAACACGGATCAGACTGGTCAGCTGTGGAAGCAGCAACACACAGTTAGAAAGTCATCAGAGAGCCTGCCTAGCCATGCTGAGGAGATAACTGTGTGCCAAGGTCTCCTTCAGGGATGTGTCCAGTGTTATGAGGATAAAGAGGGTAACAGCTGCCTGGGGGAGTAGAGCCGGAGCAGGCTTCTGCTGTAGTACAGGGCTAGTGTGGAACAACATGAATAACACCAGCTATAACCATCACTTTCTGCTGTAGCACAGGGCTAGTGTGGAACAGCATGAATAACACCCGCTATAACCATCACTTTCTGCTGTAGCACAGGGCTAGTGTGGAACAGGTACCGTGAATAACACCAGCTATAACCATCACTTTCTGCTGTAGCACAGGGCTAGTGTGGAACAGCATGAATAACCCCAGCTATAACCATCACTTTCTGCTGTAGCACAGGGCTAGTGTGGAACAGCATGAATAACCCCAGCTATAACCATCACTTTCTGCTGTGGCACAGGGCTAGTGTGGAACAGCATGAATAACCCCAGCTATAACCATCACTTTCTGCTGTAGCACAGGGCTAGTGTGGAACAGCATGAATAACCCCAGCTATAACCATCACTTTCTGCTGTAGCACAGGGCTAGTGTGGAACAGCATGAATAACCCCAGCTATAACCATCACTTTCTGCTGTAGCACAAGGCTAGTGTGGAACAGCATGAATAACACCAGCTATAACCATCACTTTCTGCTGTAGCACAGGGCTAGTGTGGAACAGCATGAATAACCCCAGCTATAACCATCACTTTCTGCTGTAGCACAGGGCTAGTGTGGAACAGCATGAATAACACCAGCTATAACCATCACTTTCTGCTGTAGCACAGGGCTAGTGTGGAACAGCATGAATAACACCAGCTATAACCATCACTTTCTGCTGTAGCACAGGGCTAGTGTGGAACAGCATGAATAACCCCAGCTATAACCATCACTTTCTGCTGTAGCACAGGGCTAGTGTGGAACAGCATGAATAACACCAGCTATAACCATCACTTTCTGCTGTAGCACAGGGCTAGTGTGGAACAGCATGAATAACCCCAGCTATAACCATCACTCTCTGCTGTAGCACAGGGCTAGTGTGGAACAGCATGAATAACCCCAGCTATAACCATCACTTTCTGCTGTAGCACAGGGCTAGTGTGGAACAGCATGAATAACCCCAGCTATAACCATCACTTTCTGCTGTAGCACAGGGCTAGTGTGGAACAGGTACCGTGAATAACCCCAGCTATAACCATCACTTTCTGCTGTAGCACAGGGCTAGTGTGGAACAGGTACCGTGAATAACCCCAGCTATAACCATCACTTTCTACTGTAGCACAGGGCTAGTGTGGAACAGGTACCGTGAATAACCCCAGCTATAACCATCACTTTCTGCTGTAGCACAGGGCTAGAGTGGAACAGGTACCGTGAATAACCCCAGCTATAACCATCACTTTCTGCTGTAGCACAGGGCTAGTGTGGAACAGCATAAATAACCCCAGCTATAACCATCACTTTCTGCTGTAGCACAGGGCTAGTGTGGAACAGCATGAATAACCCCAGCTATAACCATCACTTTCTGCTGTAGCACAGGACTAGTGTGGAACAGGTACCATGAATAACCCCAGCTATAACCATCACTTTCTGCTGTGGCACAGGGCTAGTGTGGAACAGCATGAATAACCCCAGCTATAACCATCACTTTCTGCTGTAGCACAGGGCTAGTGTGGAACAGGTACCGTGAATAACACCAGCTATAACCATCACTTTCTACTGTAGCACAGGGCTAGTGTGGAACAGCATGAATAACACCAGCTATAACCATCACTTTCTGCTGTAACACAGGGCTAGTGTGGAACAGCATGAATAACACCAGCTATAACCATCACTTTCTGCTGTAGCACAGGGCTAGTGTGGAACAGGTACCATGAATAACCCCAGCTATAACCATCACTTTCTGCTGTAGCACAGGGCTAGTGTGGAACAGGTACCGTGAATAACACCAGCTATAACCATCACTTTCTGCTGTAGCACAGGGCTAGTGTGGAACAGGTACCGTGAATAACACCAGCTATAACCATCACTTTCTGCTGTAGCACAGGGCTAGTGTGGAACAGCATGAATAACCCCAGCTATAACCATCACTTTCTGCTGTAGCACAGGGCTAGTGTGGAACAGCATGAATAACACCAGCTATAACCATCACTTTCTGCTGTAGCACAGGGCTAGTGTGGAACAGCATGAATAACACCAGCTATAACCATCACTTTCTGCTGTAGCACAGGGCTAGTGTGGAACAGGTACCATGAATAACCCCAGCTATAACCATCACTTTCTGCTGTAGCACAGGGCTAGTGTGGAACAGCATGAATAACCCCAGCTATAACCATCACTTTCTGCTGTAGCACAGGGCTAGTGTGGAACAGCATGAATAACCCCAGCTATAACCATCACTTTCTGCTGTAGCACAGGGCTAGTGTGGAACAGCATGAATAACACCAGCTATAACCATCACTTTCTGCTGTAGCACAGGGCTAGTGTGGAACAGCATGAATAACACCAGCTATAACCATCACTTTCTGCTGTAGCACAGGGCTAGTGTGGAACAGCATGAATAACCCCAGCTATAACCATCACTTTCTGCTGTAGCACAGGGCTAGTGTGGAACAGCATGAATAACACCAGCTATAACCATCACTTTCTGCTGTAGCACAGGGCTAGTGTGGAACAGCATGAATAACACCAGCTATAACCATCACTTTCTGCTGTAGCACAGGGCTAGTGTGGAACAGCATGAATAACCCCAGCTATAACCATCACTTTCTGCTGTAGCACAGGGCTAGTGTGGAACAGCATGAATAACACCAGCTATAACCATCACTTTCTGCTGTAGCACAGGGCTAGTGTGGAACAGCATGAATAACACCAGCTATAACCATCACTTTCTGCTGTAGCACAGGGCTAGTGTGGAACAGGTACCATGAATAACACCAGCTATAACCATCACTTTCTGCTGTAGCACAGGGCTAGTGTGGAACAGGTACCGTGAATAACACCAGCTATAACCATCACTTTCTGCTGTAGCACAGGGCTAGTGTGGAACAGCATGAATAACCCCAGCTATAACCATCACTTTCTGCTGTAGCACAGGGCTAGTGTGGAACAGGTACCATGAATAACACCAGCTATAACCATCACTTTCTGCTGTAGCACAGGGCTAGTGTGGAACAGCATGAATAACACCAGCTATAACCATCACTTTCTGCTGTAGCACAGGACTAGTGTGGAACAGGTACCATGAATAACACCAGCTATAACCATCACTTTCTGCTGTAGCACAGGGCTAGTGTGGAACAGCATGAATAACACCAGCTATAACCATCACTTTCTGCTGTAGCACAGGGCTAGTGTGGAACAGGTACCATGAATAACCCCAGCTATAACCATCACTTTCTGCTGTAGCACAGGGCTAGTGTGGAACAGCATGAATAACACCAGCTATAACCATCACTTTCTGCTGTAGCACAGGGCTAGTGTGGAACAGCATGAATAACCCCAGCTATAACCATCACTTTCTGCTGTAGCACAGGGCTAGTGTGGAACAGCATGAATAACACCAGCTATAACCATCACTTTCTGCTGTAGCACAGGGCTAGTGTGGAACAGCATGAATAACACCAGCTATAACCATCACTTTCTGCTGTAGCACAGGGCTAGTGTGGAACAGCATGAATAACACCAGCTATAACCATCACTTTCTGCTGTAGCACAGGGCTAGTGTGGAACAGCATGAATAACACCAGCTATAACCATCACTTTCTGCTGTGGCACAGGGCTAGTGTGGAACAGCATGAATAACACCAGCTATAACCATCACTTTCTGCTGTGGCACAGGGCTAGTGTGGAACAGCATGAATAACACCAGCTATAACCATCACTTTCTGCTGTAGCACAGGGCTAGTGTGGAACAGGTACCGTGAATAACCCCAGCTATAACCATCACTTTCTGCTGTAGCACAGGGCTAGTGTGGAACAGGTACCATGAATAACACCAGCTAAACCATCACTTTCTGCTGTAGCACAGGGCTAGTGTGGAACAGCATGAATAACCCCAGCTATAACCATCACTTTCTGCTGTAGCACAGGGCTAGTGTGGAACAGCATGAATAACCCCAGCTATAACCATCACTTTCTGCTGTAGCACAGGGCTAGTGTGGAACAGCATGAATAACACCAGCTATAACCATCACTTTCTACTGTAGCACAGGGCTAGTGTGGAACAGCATGAATAACACCAGCTATAACCATCACTTTCTGCTGTAGCACAGGGCTAGTGTGGAACAGCATGAATAACCCCAGCTATAACCATCACTTTCTGCTGTAGCACAGGGCTAGTGTGGAACAGCATGAATAACACCAGCTATAACCATCACTTTCTGCTGTAGCACAGGGCTAGTGTGGAACAGCATGAATAACACCAGCTATAACCATCACTTTCTGCTGTAGCACAGGGCTAGTGTGGAACAGGTACCATGAATAACACCAGCTATAACCATCACTTTCTGCTGTAGCACAGGGCTAGTGTGGAACAGGTACCGTGAATAACCCCAGCTATAACCATCACTTTCTGCTGTAGCACAGGGCTAGTGTGGAACAGGTACCGTGAATAACCCCAGCTATAACCATCACTTTCTGCTGTAGCACAGGGCTAGTGTGGAACAGCATGAATAACACCAGCTATAACCATCACTTTCTGCTGTAGCACAGGGCTAACTAATAACTATCACAACGCTCTGCTCTACAGAAACACACAACATCTAATACCCCTCGATAACTGTCACAACGCTCTGCTCTACAGAAACACACAACATCTAATACCCCTCGATAACTGTCACAACGCTCTGCTCTACAGAAACACACAACATCTAATACCCCTGGATAACTGTCACAACGCTCTGCTCTACAGAAACACACAACATCTAATACCCCTCGATAACTGTCACAACGCTCTGCTCTGCAGAAACACACAACATCTAATACCCCTCGATAACTGTCACAACGCTCTGCCTTACAGAAACACACAACATCTAATACCCCTCGATAACTGTCACAACGCTCTGCTCTACAGAAACACACAACATCTAATACCCTCGATAACTGTCACAACGCTCTGCTCTGCTCTACAGAAACACACAACATCTAATACCCCTGGATAACTGTCACAACGCTCTGCTCTGCTCTACAGAAACACACAACATCTAATACCCCTCGATAACTGTCACAACACTCTGCTCTACAGAAACACACAACATCTAATACCCCTCGATAACTGTCACAACGCTCTGCTCTACAGAAACACACAACATCTAATACCCCTCGATAACTGTCACAACACTCTGCTCTGCTCTACAGAAACACACAACATCTAATACCCCTCGATAACTGTCACAACGCTCTGCTCTACAGAAACACACAACATCTAATACCCCTCGATAACTGTCACAACGCTCTGCTCTACAGAAACACACAACATCTAATACCCCTCGATAACTGTCACAACGCTCTGCCCTACAGAAACACACAACATCTAATACCCCTCGATAACTGTCACAACGCTCTGCTCTATAGAAACACACAACATCTAATACCCCTCGATAACTGTCACAACGATCTGCTCTGCCCTACAGAAACACACAACATCTAATACCCCTGGATATCTGTCACAACGCTCTGCTCTACAGAAACACACAACATCTAATACCCCTCGATAACTGTCACAACGCTCTGCTCTACAGAAACACACAACATCTAATACCCCTCGATAACTGTCACAACGCTCTGCTCTACAGAAACACACAACATCTAATACCCCTCGATAACTGTCATAACGCTCTGCCCTACAGAAACACACAACATCTAATACCCCTGGATATCTGTCACAACGCTCTGCTCTGCCCTACAGAAACACACAACATCTAATACCCCTCGATAACTGTCACAACGCTCTGCTCTGCTCTACAGAAACACACAACATCTAATACCCCTCGATATCTGTCACAACGCTCTGCTCTACAGAAACACACAACATCTAATACCCCTCGATAACTGTCACAACGCTCTGCTCTACAGAAACACACAACATCTAATACCCCTCGATAATTGTCACAATGCTCTGCTCTACAGAAACACACAACATCTAATACCCCTCGATAACTGTCACAACGCTCTGCTCTACAGAAACACACAACATCTAATACCCCTCGATATCTGTCACACCGCTCTGCCCTACAGAAACACACAACATCTAATACCCCTCGATAACTGTCACAACGCTCTGCTCTACAGAAACACACAACATCTAATACCCCTCGATAACTGTCACAACGCTCTGCTCTGCAGAAACACACAACATCTAATACCCCTCGATAACTGTCACAACGCTCTGCTCTACAGAAACACACAACATCTAATACCCCTCGATAACTGTCACAACGCTCTGCCCTACAGAAACACACAACATCTAATACCCCTCGATAACTGTCACAACGCTCTGCTCTACAGAAACACACAACATCTAATACCCCTCGATAACTGTCACAACGCTCTGCTCTACAGAAACACAACATCTAATACCCCTCGATAACTGTCACAACGCTCTGCTCTGCTCTACAGAAACACACAACATCTAATACCCCTCGATAACTGTCACAACGCTCTGCTCTATAGAAACACACAACATCTAATACCCCTCGATAACTGTCACAACGCTCTGCTCTGCTCTACAGAAACACACAACATCTAATACCCCTCGATAACTGTCACAACGCTCTGCTCTACAGAAACACACAACATCTAATACCCCTCGATAACTGTCACAACGCTCTGCTCTGCCCTACAGAAACACACAACATCTAATACCCCTGGATATCTGTCACAACGCTCTGCTCTACAGAAACACACAACATCTAATACCCCTCGATAACTGTCACAACGCTCTGCTCTATAGAAACACACAACATCTAATACCCCTCGATAACTGTCACAACGCTCTGCTCTGCCCTACAGAAACACACAACATCTAATACCCCTGGATATCTGTCACAACGCTCTGCTCTACAGAAACACACAACATCTAATACCCCTCGATAACTGTCACAACGCTCTGCTCTACAGAAACACACAACATCTAATACCCCTGGATATCTGTCACAACGCTCTGCTCTGCCCTACAGAAACACACAACATCTAATACCCCTCGATAACTGTCACAACGCTCTGCTCTGCTCTACAGAAACACACAACATCTAATACCCCTCGATATCTGTCACAACGCTCTGCTCTACAGAAACACACAACATCTAATACCCCTCGATAACTGTCACAACGCTCTGCTCTACAGAAACACACATCTAATACCCCTCGATAACTGTCACAACGCTCTGCTCTACAGAAACACACAACATCTAATACCCCTCGATATCTGTCACACCGCTCTGCCCTACAGAAACACACAACATCTAATACCCCTCGATAACTGTCACAACGCTCTGCTCTACAGAAACACACAACATCTAATACCCCTCGATAACTGTCACAACGCTCTGCCCTACAGAAACACACAACATCTAATACCCCTCGATAACTGTCACAACGCTCTGCTCTACAGAAACACACAACATCTAATACCCCTCGATAACTGTCACAACGCTCTGCTCTGCTCTACAGAAACACACAACATCTAATACCCCTCGATAACTGTCACAACGCTCTGCTCTACAGAAACACACAACATCTAATACCCCTCGATAACTGTCACAACGCTCTGCCCTACAGAAACACACAACATCTAATACCCCTCGATAACTGTCACAACGCTCTGCTCTACAGAAACACACAACATCTAATACCCCTCGATAACTGTCACAACGCTCTGCTCTACAAAAACACACAACATCTAATACCCCTCGATAACTGTCACAACGCTCTACTCTGCTCTACAGAAACACACAACATCTAATACCCCTCGATAACTGTCACAACGCTCTACTCTGCTCTACAGAAACACACAACATCTAATACCCCTGGATAACTGTCACAACGCTCTGCTCTACAGAAACACACAACATCTAATACCCCTCGATAACTGTCACAACGCTCTGCTCTGCTCTACAGAAACACACAACATCTAATACCCCTCGATAACTGTCACAACGCTCTGCCCTACAGAAACACACAACATCTAATACCCCTCGATAACTGTCACAACGCTCTGCTCTACAGAAACACACAACATCTAATACCCCTCGATAACTGTCACAACGCTCTGCTCTGCTCTACAGAAACACACAACATCTAATACCCCTCGATAACTGTCACAACGCTCTACTCTGCTCTACAGAAACACACAACATCTAATACCCCTCGATAACTGTCACAACGCTCTACTCTGCTCTACAGAAACACACAACATCTAATACCCCTGGATAACTGTCACAACACTCTGCTCTACAGAAACACACAACATCAAATACCCCTCGATAACTGTCACAACGCTCTGCTCTGCCCTACAGAAACACACAACATCTAATACCCCTCGATAACTGTCACAACGCTCTGCTCTACAGAAACACACAACATCTAATACCCCTCGATAACTGTCACAACACTCTGCTCTGCCCTACAGAAACACACAACATCTAATACCCCTCGATAACTGTCACAACGCTCTGCCCTACAGAAACACACAACATCTAATACCCCTCGATAACTGTCACAACTCTCTGCTCTGCAGAAACACACAACATCTAATACCCCTCGATAACTGTCACAACGCTCTGCCCTACAGAAACACACAACATCTAATACCCCTCGATAACTGTCACAACGCTCTGCTCTACAGAAACACACAACATCTAATACCCCTCGATAACTGTCACAACGCTCTGCCCTACAGAAACAAACAAAATCTAATACCCCTCGATAACTGTCACAACGCTCTGCTCTACAGAAACACACAACATCTAATACCCCTCGATAACTGTCACAACGCTCTGCCCTACAGAAACACACAACATCTAATACCCCTCGATAACTGTCACAACACTCTGCTCTACAGAAACACACAACATCTAATACCCCTCGATAACTGTCACAACGCTCTGCCCTACAGAAACACACAACATCTAATACCCCTCGATAACTGTCACAACGCTCCGCCCTACAGAAACACACAACATCTAATACCCCTCGATAACTGTCACAACACTCTGCTCTACAGAAACACACAACATCTAATACCCCTCGATAACTGTCACAACACTCTGCTCTACAGAAACACACAACATCTAATACCCCTCGATAACTGTCACAACACTCTGCTCTGCTCTACAGAAACACACAACATCTAATACCCCTCGATAACTGTCACAACGCTCTGCTCTGCTCTACAGAAACACACAACATCTAATACCCCTCGATAACTGTCACAACGCTCTACTCTGCTCTACAGAAACACACAACATCTAATACCCCTCGATAACTGTCACAACGCTCTACTCTGCTCTACAGAAACACACAACATCTAATACCCCTGGATAACTGTCACAACACTCTGCTCTACAGAAACACACAACATCAAATACCCCTCGATAACTGTCACAACGCTCTGCTCTGCCCTACAGAAACACACAACATCTAATACCCCTCGATAACTGTCACAACGCTCTGCTCTACAGAAACACACAACATCTAATACCCCTCGATAACTGTCACAACACTCTGCTCTGCCCTACAGAAACACACAACATCTAATACCCCTCGATAACTGTCACAACGCTCTGCCCTACAGAAACACACAACATCTAATACCCCTCGATAACTGTCACAACTCTCTGCTCTGCAGAAACACACAACATCTAATACCCCTCGATAACTGTCACAACGCTCTGCCCTACAGAAACACACAACATCTAATACCCCTCGATAACTGTCACAACGCTCTGCCCTACAGAAACACACAACATCTAATACCCCTCGATAACTGTCACAACGCTCTGCCCTACAGAAACAAACAAAATCTAATACCCCTCGATAACTGTCACAACGCTCTGCTCTACAGAAACACACAACATCTAATACCCCTCGATAACTGTCACAACGCTCTGCCCTACAGAAACACACAACATCTAATACCCCTCGATAACTGTCACAACACTCTGCTCTACAGAAACACACAACATCTAATACCCCTCGATAACTGTCACAACGCTCTGCCCTACAGAAACACACAACATCTAATACCCCTCGATAACTGTCACAACGCTCCGCCCTACAGAAACACACAACATCTAATACCCCTCGATAACTGTCACAACACTCTGCTCTACAGAAACACACAACATCTAATACCCCTCGATAACTGTCACAACACTCTGCTCTACAGAAACACACAACATCTAATACCCCTCGATAACTGTCACAACACTCTGCTCTGCTCTACAGAAACACACAACATCTAATACCCCTCGATAACTGTCACAACGCTCTGCTCTACAGAAACACACAACATCTAATACCCCTCGATAACTGTCACAACGCTCTGCTCTGCTCTACAGAAACACACAACATCTAATACCCCTCGATAACTGTCACAACGCTCTGCTCTACAGAAACACACAACATCTAATACCCCTCGATAACTGTCACAACGCTCTGCTCTGCCCTACAGAAACACACAACATCTAATACCCCTTGATAACTGTCACAACGCTCTGCTCTACAGAAACACACAACATCTAATACCCCTCGATAACTGTCACAACGCTCTGCTCTACAGAAACACACAACATCTAATACCCCTCGATAACTGTCACAACGCTCTGCTCTGCCCTACAGAAACACACAACATCTAATACCCCTCGATAACTGTCACAACGCTCTGCCCCACAGAAACACACAACATCTAATACCCCTCGATAACTATCACAACGCTCTGCTCTACAGAAACACACAACATCTAATACCCCTCGATAACTGTCACAACGCTCTGCCCTACAGAAACACACAACATCTAATACCCCTCGATAACTATCACAACGCTCTGCCCCACAGAAACACACAACATCTAATACCCCTCGATAACTGTCACAACGCTCTGCTCTGCCCTACAGAAACACACAACATCTAATACCCCTCGATAACTATCACAACGCTCCGCTCTGCCCTACAGAAACACACAACATCTAATACCCCTCGATAACTGTCACAACGCTCTGCTCTACAGAAACACACAACATCTAATACCCCTCGATATCTGTCACAACGCTCTGCCCTACAGAAACACACAACATCTAATACCCCTCGATAACTATCACAACGCTCTGCTCTGCCCTACAGAAACACACAACATCTAATACCCCTCGATAACTGTCACAATGCTCTGCCCCACAGAAACACACAACATCTAATACCCCTCGATAACTGTCACAACGCTCTGCTCTACAGAAACACACAACATCTAATACCCCTCGATAACTGTCACAATGCTCTGCCCCACCGAAACACACAACATCTAATACCCCTCGATAACTGTCACAACGCTCTGCTCTACAGAAACACACAACATCTAATACCCCTCGATAACTGTCACAACGCTCTACTCTGCTCTACAGAAACACACAACATCTAATACCCCTGGATAACTGTCACAACGCTCTGCTCTACAGAAACACACAACATCTAATACCCCTCGATAACTGTCACAACGCTCTGCTCTGCTCTACAGAAAC
Organism: Oncorhynchus mykiss; assembly: GCF_057628025.1. Classification (NCBI taxonomy): domain Eukaryota; kingdom Metazoa; phylum Chordata; class Actinopteri; order Salmoniformes; family Salmonidae; genus Oncorhynchus; species Oncorhynchus mykiss. The sequence goes on from NW_028322102.1 coordinate 1,790,171, forward strand.
ACACAACATCTAATACCCCTCGATAACTGTCACAACGCTCTGCTCTACAGAAACACACAACATCTAATACCCCTCGATAACTGTCACAACGCTCTGCCCTACAGAAACACACAACATCTAATACCCCTCGATAACTGTCACAACGCTCTGCTCTACAGAAACACACAACATCTAATACCCCTCGATAACTGTCACAACGCTCTGCTCTGCTCTACAGAAACACACAACATCTAATACCCCTCGATAACTGTCACAACGCTCTACTCTGCTCTACAGAAACACACAACATCTAATACCCCTCGATAACTGTCACAACGCTCTACTCTGCTCTACAGAAACACACAACATCTAATACCCCTGGATAACTGTCACAACACTCTGCTCTACAGAAACACACAACATCAAATACCCCTCGATAACTGTCACAACGCTCTGCTCTGCCCTACAGAAACACACAACATCTAATACCCCTCGATAACTGTCACAACGCTCTGCTCTACAGAAACACACAACATCTAATACCCCTCGATAACTGTCACAACACTCTGCTCTGCCCTACAGAAACACACAACATCTAATACCCCTCGATAACTGTCACAACGCTCTGCCCTACAGAAACACACAACATCTAATACCCCTCGATAACTGTCACAACTCTCTGCTCTGCAGAAACACACAACATCTAATACCCCTCGATAACTGTCACAACGCTCTGCCCTACAGAAACACACAACATCTAATACCCCTCGATAACTGTCACAACGCTCTGCTCTACAGAAACACACAACATCTAATACCCCTCGATAACTGTCACAACGCTCTGCCCTACAGAAACAAACAAAATCTAATACCCCTCGATAACTGTCACAACGCTCTGCTCTACAGAAACACACAACATCTAATACCCCTCGATAACTGTCACAACGCTCTGCCCTACAGAAACACACAACATCTAATACCCCTCGATAACTGTCACAACACTCTGCTCTACAGAAACACACAACATCTAATACCCCTCGATAACTGTCACAACGCTCTGCCCTACAGAAACACACAACATCTAATACCCCTCGATAACTGTCACAACGCTCCGCCCTACAGAAACACACAACATCTAATACCCCTCGATAACTGTCACAACACTCTGCTCTACAGAAACACACAACATCTAATACCCCTCGATAACTGTCACAACACTCTGCTCTACAGAAACACACAACATCTAATACCCCTCGATAACTGTCACAACACTCTGCTCTGCTCTACAGAAACACACAACATCTAATACCCCTCGATAACTGTCACAACGCTCTGCTCTACAGAAACACACAACATCTAATACCCCTCGATAACTGTCACAACGCTCTGCTCTGCTCTACAGAAACACACAACATCTAATACCCCTCGATAACTGTCACAACGCTCTACTCTGCTCTACAGAAACACACAACATCTAATACCCCTCGATAACTGTCACAACGCTCTACTCTGCTCTACAGAAACACACAACATCTAATACCCCTGGATAACTGTCACAACACTCTGCTCTACAGAAACACACAACATCAAATACCCCTCGATAACTGTCACAACGCTCTGCTCTGCCCTACAGAAACACACAACATCTAATACCCCTCGATAACTGTCACAACGCTCTGCTCTACAGAAACACACAACATCTAATACCCCTCGATAACTGTCACAACACTCTGCTCTGCCCTACAGAAACACACAACATCTAATACCCCTCGATAACTGTCAAAACGCTCTGCCCTACAGAAACACACAACATCTAATACCCCTCGATAACTGTCACAACTCTCTGCTCTGCAGAAACACACATCTAATACCCCTCGATAACTGTCACAACGCTCTGCCCTACAGAAACACACAACATCTAATACCCCTCGATAACTGTCACAACGCTCTGCCCTACAGAAACACACAACATCTAATACCCCTCGATAACTGTCACAACGCTCTGCCCTACAGAAACAAACAAAATCTAATACCCCTCGATAACTGTCACAACGCTCTGCTCTACAGAAACACACAACATCTAATACCCCTCGATAACTGTCACAACGCTCTGCCCTACAGAAACACACAACATCTAATACCCCTCGATAACTGTCACAACACTCTGCTCTACAGAAACACACAACATCTAATACCCCTCGATAACTGTCACAACGCTCTGCCCTACAGAAACACACAACATCTAATACCCCTCGATAACTGTCACAACGCTCCGCCCTACAGAAACACACAACATCTAATACCCCTCGATAACTGTCACAACACTCTGCTCTACAGAAACACACAACATCTAATACCCCTCGATAACTGTCACAACACTCTGCTCTACAGAAACACACAACATCTAATACCCCTCGATAACTGTCACAACACTCTGCTCTGCTCTACAGAAACACACAACATCTAATACCCCTCGATAACTGTCACAACGCTCTGCTCTACAGAAACACACAACATCTAATACCCCTCGATAACTGTCACAACGCTCTGCTCTGCTCTACAGAAACACACAACATCTAATACCCCTCGATAACTGTCACAACGCTCTGCTCTACAGAAACACACAACATCTAATACCCCTCGATAACTGTCACAACGCTCTGCTCTGCCCTACAGAAACACACAACATCTAATACCCCTTGATAACTGTCACAACGCTCTGCTCTACAGAAACACACAACATCTAATACCCCTCGATAACTGTCACAACGCTCTGCTCTACAGAAACACACAACATCTAATACCCCTCGATAACTGTCACAACGCTCTGCTCTGCCCTACAGAAACACACAACATCTAATACCCCTCGATAACTGTCACAACGCTCTGCCCCACAGAAACACACAACATCTAATACCCCTCGATAACTATCACAACGCTCTGCTCTACAGAAACACACAACATCTAATACCCCTCGATAACTGTCACAACGCTCTGCCCTACAGAAACACACAACATCTAATACCCCTCGATAACTATCACAACGCTCTGCCCCACAGAAACACACAACATCTAATACCCCTCGATAACTGTCACAACGCTCTGCTCTGCCCTACAGAAACACACAACATCTAATACCCCTCGATAACTATCACAACGCTCTGCTCTGCCCTACAGAAACACACAACATCTAATACCCCTCGATAACTGTCACAACGCTCTGCTCTACAGAAACACACAACATCTAATACCCCTCGATATCTGTCACAACGCTCTGCCCTACAGAAACACACAACATCTAATACCCCTCGATAACTATCACAACGCTCTGCTCTGCCCTACAGAAACACACAACATCTAATACCCCTCGATAACTGTCACAATGCTCTGCCCCACAGAAACACACAACATCTAATACCCCTCGATAACTGTCACAACGCTCTGCTCTACAGAAACACACAACATCTAATACCCCTCGATAACTGTCACAATGCTCTGCCCCACAGAAACACACAACATCTAATACCCCTCGATAACTGTCACAACGCTCTGCTCTACAGAAACACACAACATCTAATACCCCTCGATAACTGTCACAATGCTCTGCTCTACAGAAACACACAACATCTAATACCCCTCGATAACTGTCACAATGCTCTGCTCTACAGAAACACACAACATCTAATACCCCTCGATAACTGTCACAATGCTCTGCTCTACAGAAACACACAACATCTAATACCCTCGATAACTGTCACAATGCTCTGCCCCACAGAAACACACAACATCTAATACCCCTCGATAACTGTCACAACGCTCTGCTCTACAGAAACACACAACATCTAATACCCCTCGATAACTGTCACAACACTCTGCTCTACAGAAACACACAACATCTAATACCCCTCGATAACTGTCACAACGCTCTGCCCTACAGAAACACACAACATCTAATACCCCTCGATAACTGTCACAACGCTCTGCTCTGCCCTACAGAAACACACAACATCTAATACCCCTCGATAACTGTCACAATGCTCTGCTCTACAGAAACACACAACATCTAATACCCTCGATAACTGTCACAATGCTCTGCCCCACAGAAACACACAAACCTCACACACCAAAACCAAAAGCTGAGTTCTAGCGAAGCCAACAGCCTTTCTCCAGTGTCGCATAGAGTCCGGTAACTTGTCACTATAATTGAATAAGATAGCCTTATCACAGTAGAATAACAAAATGACACTTATCTGTGGACAGCTACAGCTGTGTTAGTCACAGCATGCACACTGACGCAATCTAATTATCAACACAAAATCAGTACACCTCAGTCACAGAACAGAAGCTGTGATAATTGTTTAACACTTTACACCTGGTTTGACCAGAGCGAGCGAGCACACAGAGAGAGAGAGAGAGAGAGAGACAGAGAGAGAGAGACAGAGAGAGAGACAGAGAGAGAGAGAGACAGAGAGAGAGAGAGACAGAGAGAGAGAGAGACAGAGAGAGAGAGAGACAGAGACAGAGACAGAGACAGAGACAGAGACAGAGACAGAGACAGAGACAGAGACAGACAGAGAGACAGAGAGACAGAGAGAGAGAGAGAGAGAGTGAGAATTCCTTAACAGATACCTCACTGTGACTGGGTTTCAACAATGGGAGGTCATTTTCCACTTGTCAAAAGCACCACCACAGGGGTCTGACTGGCCAGAGGAAAGATCTGATCAACTGAAAGATAAAATAGTCTTCAACTATCAGCTCCACCAGCCCATTACTGCACTGACACTAACACAGAGACAGGTGCCAGAGGGAGCAGAGACAGGTGCCGGAGGGAGCAGAGACAGGTGCCAGAGGGAGCAGAGACAGGTGCCAGAGGGAGCAGAGACAGGTGCCAGAGGGAGCAGAGACAGGTGCCAGAGGGAGCAGAGACAGGTGCCAGAGGGAGCAGAGACAGGTGCCGGAGGGAGCAGAGACAGGTGCCGGAGGGAGCAGAGACAGGTGCCAGAGGGAGCAGAGACAGGTGCCAGAGGGAGCAGAGACAGGTGCCAGAGGGAGCAGAGACAGGTGCCGGAGGGAGCAGAGACAGGTGCCAGAGGGAGCAGAGACAGGTGCCAGAGGGAGCAGAGACAGGTGCCAGAGGGAGCAGAGACAGGTGCCAGAGGGAGCAGAGACAGGTGCCAGAGGGAGCAGAGACAGGTGCCAGAGGGAGCAGAGACAGGTGCCAGAGGGAGCAGAGACAGGTGCCAGAGGGAGCAGAGACAGGTGCCAGAGGGAGCAGAGACAGGTGCCAGAGGGAGCAGAGACAGGTGCCAGAGGGAGCAGAGACAGGTGCCAGAGGGAGCAGAGACAGGTGCCAGAGGGAGCAGAGACAGGTGCCAGAGGGAGCAGAGACAGGTGCCAGAGGGAGCAGAGACAGGTGCCAGAGGGAGCAGAGACAGGTGCCAGAGGGAGCAGAGACAGGTGCCAGAGGGAGCAGAGACAGGTGCCAGAGGGAGCAGAGACAGGTGCCGGAGGGAGCAGAGACAGGTGCCGGAGGGAGCAGAGACAGGTGCCGGAGGGAGCAGAGACAGGTGCCGGAGGGAGCAGAGACAGGTGCCGGAGGGAGCAGAGACAGGTGCCGGAGGGAGCAGAGACAGGTGCCGGAGGGAGCAGAGACAGGTGCCAGGGGGAGGAGAGACAGGTGCCGGAGGGAGCAGAGACAGGTGCCGGAGGGAGCAGAGACAGGTGCCGGAGGGAGGAGAGACAGGTGCCAGGGGGAGGAGAGACAGGTGCCGGAGGGAGCAGAGACAGGTGCCGGAGGGAGCAGAGACAGGTGCCGGAGGGAGCAGAGACAGGTGCCGGAGGGAGCAGAGACAGGTGCCGGAGGGAGCAGAGACAGGTGCCGGAGGGAGCAGAGACAGGTGCCGGAGGGAGCAGAGACAGGTGCCGGAGGGGGCAGAGACAGGTGCCGGAGGGGGCAGAGACAGGTGCCGGAGGGGGCAGAGACAGGTGCCGGAGGGGGCAGAGACAGGTGCCGGAGGGGGCAGAGACAGGTGCCGGAGGGGGCAGAGACAGGTGCCGGAGGGGGCAGAGACAGGTGCCGGAGGGGGCAGAGACAGGTGCCGGAGGGGGAGGAGAGACAGGTGCCGGAGGGGGAGGAGAGACAGGTGCCAGGGGGAGGAGAGACAGGTGCCAGAGGGCGCAGAGACAGGTGCCAGAGGGAGCAGAGACAGGTGCCAGAGGGAGCAGAGACAGGTGTCAGAGGTTAGCAGGGAGTAGAGAGGTGAACCGATCAACAAAACAAAATGTCTTCCACACCACTAATGTAGCGAAGGACAACAGAAAAGTCAGAAGGATGAGGAGGAGGATGAAGAGGGTGGAGGAGGAGGATAAAGAGGAGGAGGAGTAAGAGGTGGAAGACGGGAAGGTGGAAGAGGTGGTGGTGGAGGAGAAGAGGAGGATGAGGATAAAGAGGTGGAGGAGGAGGATAAAGAGGAGGAGGTGGATAAAGAGGAGGAGGAGGTGGAAGACGGGGGGAAGAGAAAGTGGCAGAGGAGGAGAAGAGGAGGATGAGGATAAAGAGGAGGAGGAGGAGGAGGTGGAAGACGGGGGGGAAGAGGAGGTGGCAGAGGAGGAGAAGAGGAGGATGAGGATAAAGAGGAGGAGGAGGAGGAGGTGGAAGACGGGGGGAAGAGGAGGTGGCAGAGGAGGATGATAAAGAGGAAGAGGTGGATAAAGAGGAGGAGGAGGTGGAAGACGGGGGGGAAGAGGAGGTGGCAGAGGAGGAGAAGAGGAGGATGAGGATAAAGAGGAGGAGGAGGAGGAGGTGGAAGACGGGGGGGAAGAGGAGGTGGCAGAGGAGGATGATAAAGAGGAAGAGGTGGATAAAGAGGAGGAGGAGGTGGAAGACGGGGGGAAGAGAAGGTGGCAGAGGAGGAGAAGAGGAGGATGAGGATAAAGAGGAGGAGGAGGAGGTGGAAGACGGGGGAGAAAGAGGAGGTGGCAGAGGAGGAGAAAGCCACTGAAGTCCTCACAGAGATGCCAAAAATCCTAAGGCACTTGGCAGGGCCTCGCCCAACACAGACGGAGTTCAAGCACCAAGTCCCCAACTACTGAGTTCAGAATAGGCTTGGCCAGCTATCCAGATTGTCATACCTTCATACTGACCTTGTGACATACCGGGATATTCAGTAATACCGGCACTGAACACAAGGGGCGCCATTTTAGAACCCCAGAGCCTCTGGAATCAGAAGGTTAGCAATGCTAACATGTTAAAATCCCATAGAGAATGCTAACTAAATGCTAACATGTTAATATCCCATAGAGAATGCTAACATGTTAAAATCCCATAGAGAATGCTAACCAAATGCTAACGAGCGCATAGCGAACATTTTATAAAGTCTCAGACCGAAACTACAGCATTTGCAGGACAGACCTCCCAACTCAAAAGTTATAGAAGTAACAAACAACAAAAATGCTACTCACAGTTTGCTGCACGCACAAAACAAATATTAAACAACAAGAATCTTGATCAAGGAGGGAATTCTGTGCTGTTACGAAGCGAATGCTTGATTTTGGAAGAAGCTAACCGCTAGATAGCTAAGTAGCTACTAAATTAGCAAACCAAAAAAAAAACTTCCCGTGGCTATTTCCAAACACCTCATATACAGTATATATATATTTACATATTAGTCATTTAGCAGACCCTGTTATCCAGAGATACTTATAGGCACCCTTGTAGGCACCAAATATAGGGAATAGGCACCCTATTCCCTATATTGCACACTACTTCTGATTAGGGCCCTATAGGGCTCTGATCAAGTGTAGTGCACACAGTAATAGGGGAGGAGAGTGCCATTTGGGAAGCAGGCACTGTGTTCAATAAATACACGTCCTTTAGTTCCTGTATGTTCTGCAATGTAAAGCCTGAGTCATCCACTTCCTGTATGTTCTGAGTCATCCACTTCCTTTAGTTTCTGTATGTTCTGAGTCATCCACTTCCTTTAGTTTCTGTATGTTCTGAGTCATCCACTTCCTTTAGTTCTGCAATGTAAAGCCTGAGTCATCCACTTCCTTTAGTTCCTGTATGTTCTGCAATGTAAAGCCTGAGTCATCCACTTCCTTTAGTTCCTGAATGTTCTGCAATGTTCCCTAAAGCACAGAGGGTAGAGACAGCAGACAGACACTACCTGGTCCACTACCTTTTCACACAGTAATGTCCCCGGGTGAGTCCTAAAATGGCACCATAGTCCCTATACAGTGCACTCCAAGCCATTTGGGAAGCAGCCTCAGTGTTTGCTGCCAGAACAGTAATTGAAGGGGGTTTGTACCTGCAGAGAGAGAGTCTGAGATGCTCCATGGTCTCTGATGAGATGGGTAGAAGTGGGGTTTTTTTCAACTCTGTCAATCTGCAGCTAATTCTCCAACTCACTTACTGACTGATACACCTGGCTGAGTTAGGCAATCAAAAAGTGGAACCACAGACCCTGGAGGAGCGTCTCAGGCACTGAGAATGACGAGGAGTTAGAATCTAAAAGCTATGCTAAGTTCCAGTCCTGACTTCTCTATGTTTTCTTCTCTAACAAGCTACTGTGTTCAGAATCCCTGATCTTAGAAACACAAAGTTCCCAGTCCTAACTGTGCTCCTCCTATACTATGTAAAGTTCCCAGTCCTAACAATGCCCTAGTAAAGTTCCCAGTCCTAACTGTGCTCCTCCTATACTATGTAAAGTTCCCAGTCCCAACTGTGCTCCTCTTCTGCTATGTGAAGTTCCCAGTCCTAACTGTGCTCCTCCTCTGCTATGTGAAGTTCCCAGTCCTAACTGTGCTCCTCCTCTGCTATGTGAAGTTCCCAGTCCTAACTGTGCTCCTCCTCTGCTATGTAAAGTTCCCAGTCCTAACTGTGCTCCTCCTCTGCTATGTAAAGTTCCCAGTCCTAACTGTGCTCCTCCTCTGCTATGTGAAGTTCCCAGTCCTAACTGTGCTCCTCCTCTGCTATGTAAAGTTCCCAGTCCCAACTGTGCCCTGTAAAGTTCCCAGTCCTATCTGTGCTCCTCCTATACCATGTAAAGTTCCCAGTCCTAACTGTGCTCCTCCTATACTATGTGAAGTTCCCAGTCCTAACTGTGCCATGTAAAGTTCCCAGTCCTATCTGTGCTCCTCCTATACCATGTAAAGTTCCCAGTCCTATCTGTGCTCCTCCTATACTATGTGAAGTTCCCAGTCCCAACTGTGCTATGTAAAGTTCCCAGTCCTAACTGTGCTCCTCCTCTGCTATGTGAAGTTCCCAGTCCCAACTGTGCTCCTCCTATACTATGTGAAGTTCCCGGTCCTAACTGTGCTCCTCCTATACTATGTGAAGTTCCCAGTCCTAACTGTGCCATGTAAAGTTCCCAGTCCTAACTATGCTCCTCCTATACTATGTAAAGTTCCCAGTCCCAACTGTGCTATGTGAAGTAGAGGTCGACCGATTAATCGGAATGGCCGATAACTTGAAATCGTCCCTAATTTTTCATAACAATTGGAAATCTCTATTTTTGGGCGCCAATTTTTTGTTATACCTTTATTTAACTACGCAAGTCAGTTAAGAACACATTCTTAACTCAGGAACAGTGGGTTAACTGCCTCGTTCAGGGGCAGAACGACAGATTTTCACCTTGTCAGCTCGGGGGATCCAATCTTGCAACCTTACAGTTAACTAGTCCAACGCAATAATGACCTGCCTCTCTCTCGTTGCACTCCACAAGGAGACTGCCTGTTACACAAATGCAGTAAGCCAAGGTAAGTTGCTAGCTAGCATTAAACTTATCTTATAAAAAACAATCAATCATAATCACTAGTTAACTACACATGGTTGATGATATTACTAGATATTATCTAGCGTGTCCTGCGTTGCATATAATCATACAAGTATCTAAGTATCTGACTGAGCGGTGGTAGGCAGAAGCAGGCGCGTAAACATTCATTCAAACAGCACTTTCTTGCGTTTTGCCAGCAGCTCTTCGTTGTGCGTCAAGCGATGTTTATAACTTCAAGCCTATCAACTCCCGAGATGAGGCTCGTGTAAACGAAGTGAAATGGCTGGCTAGTTAGAGCGCGCCAACAGCGTTTCAAACGTCACTCGCTCTGAGCCTTCTAGTAGTTGTTCCCCTTGCTCTGCATGGGTTGCTGGTTCGAGCCCAGGGAGGAGCGAGGAGAGGGACGGAAGCTATACTGTTTCAGTATCACTTCCGGCGCCGACAGAGATGGCCGCCTCGCTTCGCGTTCCTAGGAAACTATGCAGTTTTTTGTTTTTTTACGTGTTATTTCTTACATTAGTACCCCAGGTCATCTTAGGTTTCATTACATACAGTCGAGAAGAACTACTGAATATAAGATCAGCATCAACTCACCATCAGTACGACCAAGAATATGTTTTTCGCGACGCGGATCCTGTGTTCTGCCTTACAAACAGGACAACGGAGTGGATCCTATGCAGCGACCCAAAAAAACGACTCCGAAAGAGAGGGAAACGAGGCGGTCTTCTGGTCAGACTCCGGAGAAGGGCACAGCGCGCACCACTCCCTAGCATTCTTCTTGCCAATGTCCAGTCTCTTGACAACAAGGTTGATGAAATCCGAGCAAGGGTAGCATTCCAGAGGGACATCAGAGACTGTAACGTCCTTTGCTTCACTGAAACATGGCTCACTGGAGAGACGCTATCCGAAGCGGTGCAGCCAACGGGTTTCTCCACACATCGCGCTGACAGAAACAAACATCTTTCTGGGAAGAAGAGGGGCGGGGGCGTATGCCTCATGGCCAACGTGACATGGTGTGATGAAAGAAACATACAGGAACTCAAATCCTTCTGTTCACCTGATTTAGAATTCCTCACAATCAAATGTAGACCGCATTATCTACCAAGAGAATTCTCTTTGATTATAATCACAGCCGTATATATCCCCCCCCCCAAGCAGACACATCGATGGCTCTGAACGAACTTTATTTAACTCTTTGCAAACTGGAAACAATTTATCCGGAGGCTGCATTCATTGTAGCTGGGGATATTAACAAGGCTAATCTGAAAACAAGACTCCCCAAATTTTATCAGCATATCGATTGCGCAACCAGGGGAGGAAAGACCTTGGATCATTGTTACTCTAACTTCCGCGACGCATATAAGGCCCTGCCCCGCCCCCCTTTCGGAAAAGCTGACCACGACTCCATTTTGTTGATCCCTGCCTACAGACAGAAACTAAAACAAGAGGCTCCCACGCTGAGGTCTGTCCAACGCTGGTCCGACCAAGCTGACTCCACACTCCAAGACTGCTTCCATCACGTGGACTGGGAGATGTTTCGTATTGCGTCAGATAACAACATTGACGAATACGCTGATTCGGTGTGCGAGTTCATTAGAACTTGCGTTGAAGATGTCGTTCCCATAGCAACGATTAAAACATTCCCTAACCAGAAACCGTGGATTGATGGCAGCATTCGTGTGAAACTGAAAGCGCGAACCACTGCTTTTAAATCAGGGCAAGGTGTCTGGTAACATGACCGAATACAAACAGTGCAGCTATTCCCTCCGCAAGGCTATCAAACAAGCTAAGCGCCAGTACAGAGACAAAGTAGAATCTCAATTCAACGGCTCAGACACAAGAGGCATGTGGCAGGGTCTACAGTCAATCACGGACTACAGGAAGAAATCCAGCCCAGTCACGGACCAGGATGTCTTGCTCCCAGGCAGACTAAATAACTTTTTTGCCCGCTTTGAGGACAATACAGTGCCACTGACACGGCCTGCAACGAAAACATGCGGTCTCTCCTTCACTGCAGCCGAGGTGAGTAAGACATTTAAACGTGTTAACCCTCGCAAGGCTGCAGGCCCAGACGGCATCCCCAGCCGCGCCCTCAGAGCATGCGCAGACCAGCTGGCCGGTGTGTTTACGGACATATTCAATCAATCCCTATACCAGTCTGCTGTTCCCACATGCTTCAAGAGGGCCACCATTGTTCCTGTTCCCAAGAAAGCTAAGGTAACTGAGCTAAACGACTACCGCCCCGTAGCACTCACATCCGTCATCATGAAGTGCTTTGAGAGACTAGTCAAGGACCATATCACCTCCACCCTACCTGACACCCTAGACCCACTCCAATTTGCTTACCGCCCAAATAGGTCCACAGACGATGCAATCTCAACCACACTGCACACTGCCCTAACCCATCTGGACAAGAGGAATACCTATGTGAGAATGCTGTTCATCGACTACAGCTCGGCATTCAACACCATAGTACCCTCCAAGCTCGTCATCAAGCTCGAGACCCTGGGTCTCGACCCCGCCCTGTGCAACTGGGTACTGGACTTCCTGACGGGCCGCCCCCAGGTGGTGAGGGTAGGCAACAACATCTCCTCCCCGCTGATCCTCAACACTGGGGCCCCACAAGGGTGCGTTCTGAGCCCTCTCCTGTACTCCCTGTTCACCCACGACTGCGTGGCCACGCACGCCTCCAACTCAATCATCAAGTTTGCGGACGACACAACAGTGGTAGGCTTGATTACCAACAACGATGAGACGGCCTACAGGGAGGAGGTGAGGGCCCTCGGAGTGTGGTGTCAGGAAAATAACCTCACACTCAACGTCAACAAAACTAAGGAGATGATTGTGGACTTCAGGAAACAGCAGAGGGAACACCCCCCTATCCACACCGATGGAACAGTAGTGGAGAGGGTAGCAAGTTTTAAGTTCCTCGGCATACACATCACAGACAAACTGAATTGGTCCACTCACACAGACAGCATCGTGAAGAAGGCGCAGCAGCGCCTCTTCAACCTCAGGAGGCTGAAGAAATTTGGCTTGTCACCAAAAGCACTCACAAACTTCTACAGATGCACAATCGAGAGCATCCTGGCGGGCTGTATCACCGCCTGGTATGGCAACTGCACCGCCCTCAACCGTAAGGCTCTCCAGAGGGTAGTGAGGTCTGCACAACACATCATCAGGGGCAAACTACCTGCCCTCCAGGACACCTACACCACCCGATGTCACAGGAAGGCCATAAAGATCATCAAGGACATCAACCACCCGAGCCACTGCCTGTTCACCCCGCTATCATCCAGAAGGCGAGGTCAGTACAGGTGCATCAAAGCTGGGACCGAGAGACTGAAAAACAGCTTCTATCTCAAGGCCATCAGACTGTTAAACAGCCACCACTAACACTGACACTGACTCAACTCCAGCCACTTTAATAATGGGAATTAATGGGAAATGACGTAAATATATCACTAGCCACTTTAAACAATGCTACCTTATATAAATGTTACTTACCCTACATTATTCATCTCATATGCATACGTATATACTGTACTCTATATCATCGACGGTATCCTTATGTAATACATGTATCACTAGCCACTTTATACTATACTATGCCACTTTGTTTACATACTCATCTCATTTGTACATACTGTACTCGACACCATCTACTGTATCTTGCCTATGCTGCTCTGTACCATCACTCATTCATATATCCTTATGTACATATTCTTTATCCCCTTACACTGTGTACAAGACAGTAGTTTTGGAATTGTTAGTTAGATTACTTGTTATTACTGCATTGTCGGAACTAGAAGCACAAGCATTTCGCTACACTCGCACTAACATCTGCTAACCATGTGTATGTGACAAATAAAATTTGATTTGATTTGATTTGATTTGATTCACTGGCAATACTAAAGTGCTTATAAGAACATCCAATAGTCAAAGGTTAATGAAATACAAATGGTAGAGGGAAATAGTCCTATAATTCCTATAATAACTACAACCTAAAACTTCTTACCTGGGAATATTGAAGACTCCTGTTAAAAGGAACCACCAGCTTTCATATGTTCTCATGTTCTGAGCAAGGAACTGAAACGTTAGCTTTCTTACATAGCACATATTGCACTTTTACTTTCTTCTCCAACACTTTGTTTTTGCATTATTTAAACCAAATTGAACATGTTTCATTATTTACTTGAGGCTAAATTGATTTTATTGATGTATTATATTAAGTTAAAATAAGTGTTCATTCAGTATTGTTGTAATTGTCATTATTACAAATAAATAAATAAATAAAAATCGTCCGATTAATCGGTATCGGCTTTTTTCGTCCTACAATAAATCGGTATCGAAAAATCATAAATCGGCCGACCTCTAATTAGCATACTAAAACAGAGCTAGTCTTCACACTATGGATTCTAGCAGAATGGAACAGTCAGAGCCTCACAGACAGGATTCAAGGCTGTGATCAACCTTTGGTCTGACACAAGAGTAAGAGATAATGAGAAGAGACAGAGATAACGAGACAAGAGACAGAGATATTGAGAAGAGACAGAGATAATGAGAAGAGACAGAGATAACGAGACAAGAGAGATATTGAGAAGAGACAGAGATAACGAGACAAGAGACAGAGATAATGAGAAGAGACAGAGATAACGAGACAAGAGATTAAAGTGAAGCGTCTCGTCTGCCTCACAGACTTGTACGTCTGGGATCAATACGACATCCCGTAGACACACAGACGAGGTCACGCGTTTATTATGTAAGTCCAGTCTGCTTTCTGCCGTGCCTCTGATAACACCTACGCAGGACTGGGAGACTAGCTAGCGAACAGTCTTCAGAGACAGGGGAGCAGCACACAGGTCGGCCTGCATTAATGTGGGGGGCTTTCCTCAGACAGACAGAGACAGGAGAATAGCTGCATAGTGAACAAACAGTAATATTTAATAAATCTATTGGAGAGAAGAGGCTGGGCTCGTCTTCACAGACTCATGGGAGGAGAGTCAGAAGACTAGAGAAGGCTGGGCTCGTCTTCACAGACACCATGTCTCATGGGAGGAGAGTCAGAAGACTAGAGAAGGCTGGGCTCGTCTTCACAGACACCATGTCTCATGGGAGGAGGGTCAGAAGACTAGAGGAGGCTGGGCTCGTCTTCACAGACACCATGTCTCATGGGTGGGAGAGTCAGAAGACTAGAGAGAGGAGGCTGGGCTAGTCTTCACAGACACCGTGTCTCATGGGTGGAGAGTCAGAAGACTAGAAAGAGGAGGCTGGGCTCGTCTTCACAGACACCGTGTCTCATGGGTGGAGAGTCAGAAGACTAGAGAGAGGAGGCTGGGCTAGTCTTCACAGACACCATGTCTCATGGGTGGAGAGTCAGAAGACTAGAGAGAGGAGGCTGGGCTAGTCTTCACAGACACCATGTCTCATGGGTGGAGAGTCAGAAGACTAGAGAGGAGGCTGGGCTAGTCTTCACAGACACCATGTCTCATGGGTGGAGAGTCAGAAGACTAGAGAGAGGAGGCTGGGCTCGTCTTCACAGACACCATGTCTCATGGGAGGAGGGTCAGAAGACTAGAGAGAGGAGGCTGGGCTAGTCTTCACAGACATCGTGTCTCATGGGAGGAGAGTCAGAAGACTAGAGAAGGCTGGGCTCGTCTTCACAGACACCATGTCTCATGGGAGGAGGGTCAGAAGACTAGAGAGAGGAGGCTGGGCTAGTCTTCACAGACACCATGTCTCATGGGAGGAGGGTCAGAAGACTAGAGAGAGGAGGCTGGGCTCGTCTTCACAGACACCATGTCTCATGGGAGGAGGGTCAGAAGACTAGAGAGAGGAGGCTGGGCTAGTCTTCACAGACACCATGTCTCATGGGTGGGAGAGTCAGAAGTCTGACAAGAAAGATGAGAGAGTAATGGCATCCTCCCACACGGTTCTGGGAAAATCTAGAGTAAGGCTAATGAGCGGCATCATCCATAGGGTGGAATCTGGAGCACGGTAGAAGGAGGGAGAATTCCCCTTATTCATGTTGAATAGAGTTCTATAGGGCTGAATCTGGAGCACGGTAGAAGGAGGGAGAATTCCCCTTATTCATGTTGAATAGAGTTCTATAGGGCTGAATCTGGAGCACGGTAGAAGGAGGGAGAATTCCCCTTATTCATGTTGAATAGAGTTCTATAGGGCTGAATCTGGAGCACGGTAGAAGGAGGGAGAATTCCCCTTATTCATGTTGAATAGAGTTCTATAGGGTGGAATCTGGAGCACGGTAGGAGGAGGGAGAATTCCCCTTATTCATGTTGAATAGAGTTCTATAGGGCTGAATCTGGAGCACGGTAGGAGGAGGGAGAATTCCCCTTATTCATGTTGAATAGAGTTCTACAGGGCTGAATCTGGAGCACGGTAGAAGGAGGGAGAATTCCCCTTATTCATGTTGAATAGAGTTCTATAGGGCTGAATCTGGAGCACGGTAGGAGGAGGGAGAATTCCCCTTATTCATGTTGAATAGAGTTCTATAGGGCTGAATCTGGAGCACGGTAGAAGGAGGGAGAATTCCCCTTATTCATGTTGAATAGAGTTCTATAGGGCTGAATCTGGAGCACGGTAGAAGGAGGGAGAATTCCCCTTATTCATGTTGAATAGAGTTCTATAGGGCTGAATCTGGAGCACGGTAGGAGGAGGGAGAATTCCCCTTATTCATGTTGAATAGAGTTCTATAGGGCTGAATCTGGAGCACGGTAGAAGGAGGGAGAATTCCCCTTATTCATGTTGAATAGAGTTCTATAGGGCTGAATCTGGAGCACGGTAGAAGGAGGGAGAATTCCCCTTATTCATGTTGAATAGAGTTCTATAGGGCTGAATCTGGAGCACGGTAGAAGGAGGGAGAATTCCCCTTATTCATGTTGAATAGAGTTCTATAGGGCTGAATCTGGAGCACGGTAGGAGGAGGGAGAATTCCCCTTATTCATGTTGAATAGAGTTCTATAGGGCTGAATCTGGAGCACGGTAGGAGGAGGGAGAATTCCCCTTATTCATGTTGAATAGAGTTCTATAGGGCTGAATCTGGAGCACGGTAGAAGGAGGGAGAATTCCCCTTATTCATGTTGAATAGAGTTCTATAGGGCTGAATCTGGAGCACGGTAGGAGGAGGGAGAATTCCCCTTATTCATGTTGAATAGAGTTCTATAGGGCTGAATCTGGAGCACGGTAGGAGGAGGGAGAATTCCCCTTATTCATGTTGAATAGAGTTCTACAGGGCTGAATCTGGAGCACGGTAGAAGGAGGGAGAATTCCCCTTATTCATGTTGAATAGAGTTCTATAGGGCTGAATCTGGAGCACGATAGGAGGGATGATTCCCCTTATTCATGTTGAATAGAGTTCTATAGGGCTGAATCTGGAGCACGGTAGAAGGAGGGAGAATTCCCCTTATTCATGTTGAATAGAGTTCTATAGGGCTGAATCTGGAGCACGGTAGAAGGAGGGAGAATTCCCCTTATTCATGTTGAATAGAGTTCTATAGGGCTGAATCTGGAGCACGGTAGGAGGAGGGAGAATTCCCCTTATTCATGTTGAATAGAGTTCTATAGGGCTGAATCTGGAGCACGGTAGAAGGAGGGAGAATTCCCCTTATTCATGTTGAATAGAGTTCTATAGGGCTGAATCTGGAGCACGGTAGGAGGAGGGAGAATTCCCCTTATTCATGTTGAATAGAGTTCTATAGGGCTGAATCTGGAGCACGGTAGAAGGAGGGAGAATTCCCCTTATTCATGTTGAATAGAGTTCTATAGGGCTGAATCTGGAGCACGGTAGGAGGAGGGAGAATTCCCCTTATTCATGTTGAATAGAGTTCTATAGGGCTGAATCTGGAGCACGGTAGAAGGAGGGAGAATTCCCCTTATTCATGTTGAATAGAGTTCTATAGGGCTGAATCTGGAGCACGGTAGAAGGAGGGAGAATTCCCCTTATTCATGTTGAATAGAGTTCTATAGGGCTGAATCTGGAGCACGGTAGGAGGAGGGAGAATTCCCCTTATTCATGTTGAATAGAGTTCTATAGGGCTGAATCTGGAGCACGGTAGAAGGAGGGAGAATTCCCCTTATCCATGTTGAATAGAGTTCTATAGGGCTGAATCTGGAGCACGGTCAAAAGTGGACAGGATAGTTTTTCGCCCAACTTTCAAGGGGCTAATGTTGAACAGCCTGGAATCCAAACGGACGTGCTGGTGAAACAGAGTCTATCAGCTTGGATTCCAGGCTAGTCGAACTGTGGAAACCACACTGGGTGGTGTTGAGTCACAACTGTGCAGCAGTAATGTTGTTGTTTGAGGTGGGTAATGGATCGTTTCCCACAGAAGGAGTACATCAATAACATACAACTTAGAATAACAACACGCATATTCATCTTGTTAAATATAAAATAGGGTTTATGATTTATTCTGTTAAAGACAATCCATTACAAATATGTAAATCAACACTAACAACTTTGTTTCACGACACCTTATGTGAAAAGAGAGCAGCAAAGTCATGAGATGTGCACCCTGGGTAATAACATCACTCCCTATGTCGGTATTTGATTAGTAATCCTGGGAGTAAATTAGCCATAGCAATGAATTAATCTGGCTTCGTAATTGTATTGGAAGGATTTCACGGGCTAGGTAGAGGAGGCATTGGAAGGATTTCACGTCCTAGGTAGTGGAGGCATTGGAAGGTTTAACAGGCTAGGTAGAGGAGGCATTGGAAGGATTTCACGTCCTAGGTAGTGGAGGCATTGGAAGGTTTAACAGGCTAGGTAGAGGAGGCATTGGAAGGATTTCACGTCCTAGGTAGAGGAGGCATTGGAAGGTTTAACAGGCTAGGTAGAGGAGGCATTGGAAGGTGTAAACTGTTCAGGTAGTGGAGGCATTGGAAGGTTTAACAGGCTAGGTAGAGGAGGCATTGGAAGGATTTCACGTCCTAGGTAGTGGAGGCATTGGAAGGTTTAACAGGCTAGGTAGAGGAGGCATTGGAAGGTTTAACAGGCTAGGTAGTGGAGGCATTGGAAGGATTTCACATCCTAGGTAGAGGAGGCATTGGAAGGTTTAACAGGCTAGGTAGTGGAGGCATTGGAAGGATTTCACGGGCCTGGTAGAGGAGGCATTGGAAGGTTAACAGGCTAGGTAGAGGAGGCATTGGAAGGTTTAACAGGCCAGGTAGTGGAGGCATTGGAAGGTTTAACAGGCCAGGTAGAGGAGGCATTGGAAGGTTTAACAGGCCAGGTAGAGGAGGCATTGGAAGGTTTAACAGGCTAGGTAGAGGAGGCATTGGAAGGATTTCACGTCCTAGGTAGTGGAGGCATTGGAAGGTTTAACAGGCTAGGTAGTGGAGGCATTGGAAGGATTTCACGTCCTAGGTAGTGGAGGCATTGGAAGGTTTAACAGGCTAGGTAGAGGAGGCATTGGAAGGTTTAACAGGCTAGGTAGTGGAGGCATTGGAAGGTTTAACAGGCTAGGTAGAGGAGGCATTGGAAGGTTTAACAGGCTAGGTAGAGGAGGCATTGGAAGGTGTAAACTGTTCAGGTAGAGGAGGCATTGGAAGGTTTAACAGGCTAGGTAGAGGAGGCATTGGAAGGATTTCACGTCCTAGGTAGTGGAGGCATTGGAAGGTTTAACAGGCTAGGTAGAGGAGGCATTGGAAGGATTTCACGTCCTAGGTAGAGGAGGCATTGGAAGGTTTAACAGGCCAGGTAGAGGAGGCATTGGAAGGTTTTAACTGTTCAGGTAGAGGAGGCATTGGAAGGTTTTAACTGTTCAGGTAGAGGAGGCATTGGAAGGTTTTAACTGTTCAGGTAGAGGAGGCATTGGAAGGTTAACAGGCCAGGTAGAGGAGGCATTGGAGGCCAGGTAGAGGAGGCATTGGAAGGTTTAACAGGCTAGGTAGAGGAGGCATTGGAAGGTTTAACAGGCTAGGTAGAGGAGGCATTGGAAGGTTTAACAGGCCAGGTAGAGGAGGCATTGGAAGGTTAACAGGCTAGGTAGAGGAGGCATTGGAAGGTTAACAGGCTAGGTAGAGGAGGCATTGGAAGGTTAACAGGCTAGGTAGAGGAGGCATTGGAAGGTTTAACAGGCTAGGTAGAGGAGGCATTGGAAGGTTTTAACTGTTCAGGTAGAGGAGGCATTGGAAGGTTTTAACTGTTCAGGTAGAGGAGGCATTGGAAGGTTTTAACTGTTCAGGTAGAGGAGGCATTGGAAGGTTAACAGGCCAGGTAGAGGAGGCATTGGAGGCCAGGTAGAGGAGGCATTGGAAGGTTTAACAGGCTAGGTAGAGGAGGCATTGGAAGGTTTAACAGGCCAGGTAGAGGAGGCATTGGAAGGTTTAACAGGCTAGGTAGAGGAGGCATTGGAAGGTTTAACAGGCCAGGTAGAGGAGGCATTGGAAGGTTAACAGGCTAGGTAGAGGAGGCATTGGAAGGTTAACAGGCTAGGTAGAGGAGGCATTGGAAGGTTAACAGGCTAGGTAGAGGAGGCATTGGAAGGTTTAACAGGCTAGGTAGAGGAGGCATTGGAAGGTTTTAACTGTTCAGGTAGAGGAGGCATTGGAAGGTTTTAACTGTTCAGGTAGAGGAGGCATTGGAAGGTTTTAACTGTTCAGGTAGAGGAGGCATTGGAAGGTTAACAGGCCAGGTAGAGGCATTGGAGGCTAGGTAGAGGAGGCATTGGAAGGTTTAACAGGCTAGGTAGAGGAGGCATTGGAAGGTTTAACAGGCTAGGTAGAGGAGGCATTGGAAGGTTAACAGGCTAGGTAGAGGAGGCATTGGAAGGTTTAACAGGCCAGGTAGAGGAGGCATTGGAAGGTTTAACAGGCCAGGTAGAGGAGGCATTGGAAGGTTAACAGGCTAGGTAGAGGAGGCATTGGAAGGTTAACAGGCCAGGTAGAGGAGGCATTGGAAGGTTAACAGGCTAGGTAGAGGAGGCATTGGAAGGATTACTATACTAGACTATATATAGCTGTCATGCTGGTAACCAGGTCTCTACTAAACAGACAGACTATATATATGTCTGTCATGCTGGTAACCAGGTCTCTAAACAGCAGTGACTGGCCAGAAAGAGGAAGGTGTTTCACACTGTGTGTAGTGTGGGCTGGTGTTACTATTTTCATGCGGACCGGAAATGTAAAAACCTATACTGTGTGTGTGTGTGTGTGTGTGTGTGTGTGTGTGTGTGTGTGTTTGGCAATACTCCCACACAGACACAGCATGAGGCCCTCACTGACAGCGTAGTTTGATAAGGTTAGAGAAGGTCAGGCAGACCGGTCCAGGTAGGCCGGAGACAAGAGGTCTACTTCCGCCTAATGGAAGAGTCTCTACAGGAACTCATCACATAGACAGAACACTATCAAACAGGTGTTGACATTATGAAGGTGAACATTCAGTTTAAAAAAAGGACACAACTTTGTGTAAAAGGTGAATATTGAAAAAGCTCTGACTGTTATATGTACACTGACAAAACTGGACAAAACATTAGGAACACCTTCTGATATGTGATATGCATTCTATGACTGATATGCATTCCAAGACTGACATGCATTCCAAGACTGACATGCATTCCAAGACTGACATGCATTCCAAGACTGACATGCATTCCAAGACTGTGCTACGCATTCCAAGACTGTGCTACGCATTCTAAGACTGTGCTACGCATTCTAAGACTGTGCTACGCATTCTAAGACTGACCTGCATTCCAAGACTGACCTGCATTCCAAGACTGACATGCATTCTAAGACTGTGCTACGCATTCTAAGACTGACATGCATTCTAAGACTGACATGCATTCTAAGACTGTGCTACGCATTCTAAGACTGACATGCATTCTAAGACTGACATGCATTCTAAGACTGACATGCATTCTAAGACTGACATGCATTCTAAGACTGACATGCATTCTAAGACTGTGCTACGCATTCTAAGACTGACCTGCATTCCAAGACTGACCTGCATTCCAAGACTGACATGCATTCTAAGACTGACATGCATTCTAAGACTGACATGCATTCTAAGACTGACATGCATTCTAAGACTGACATGCATTCTAAGACTGACATGCATTCTAAGACTGTGCTACGCATTCTAAGACTGACATGCATTCTAAGACTGACATGCATTCTAAGACTGACATGCATTCTAAGACTGACATGCATTCTAAGACTGTGCTACGCATTCTAAGACTGACATGCATTCTAAGACTGACATGCATTCTAAGACTGACATGCATTCTAAGACTGACATGCATTCTAAGACTGACATGCATTCTAAGACTGTGCTACGCATTCTAAGACTGACCTGCATTCCAAGACTGACCTGCATTCCAAGACTGACATGCATTCTAAGACTGACATGCATTCTAAGACTGACATGCATTCTAAGACTGACATGCATTCTAAGACTGACATGCATTCTAAGACTGTGCTACGCATTCTAAGACTGACATGCATTCTAAGACTGACATGCATTCTAAGACTGACATGCATTCTAAGACTGACATGCATTCTAAGACTGTGCTACGCATTCTAAGACTGACATGCATTCTAAGACTGACATGCATTCTAAGACTGACATGCATTCTAAGACTGACATGCATTCTAAGACCGTGCTATGCATTCTAAGACCGTGCTACGCATTCTAAGACTGTGCTACGCATTCTAAGACTGTGCTACGCATTCTAAGACTGTGCTACGCATTCTAAGACTGTGCTACGCATTCTAAGACTGAAATGCATTCTAAGACTGACATGCATTCTAAGACTGACATGCATTCTAAGACTGACATGCATTCTAAGACTGACATGCATTCTAAGACTGACATGCATTCTAAGACTAACATGCATTCTAAGACCGTGCTACGCATTCTAAGACTGTGCTACGCATTCTAAGACTGACATGCATTCTAAGACTGTGCTACGCATTCTAAGACTGACATGCATTCTAAGACTGACATGCATTCTAAGACTGACATGCATTCTAAGACTGACATGCATTCTAAGACTGACATGCATTCTAAGACTGACATGCATTCTAAGACCGTGCTACGCATTCTAAGACTGACATGCATTCTAAGACTGACATGCATTCTAAGACTGTGCTACGCATTCTAAGACTGACATGCATTCTAAGACTGTGCTACGTATTCTAAGACTGACATGCATTCTAAAACTGACATGCATTCTAAGACTGACATGCATTCTAAGACTGTGCTACGTATTCTAAGACTGACATGCATTCTAAGACTGACCTGCATTCTAAGACTGACCTGCATTCTAAGACTGACCGGCATTCTAAGACTGACCTGCATTCTAAGACTGTGCTACGCATTCTAAGACTGTGCTACGCATTCTAAGACTGTGCTACGCATTCTAAGACTGTGCTACGCATTCTAAGACTGACATGCATTCTAAGACTGACATGCATTCTAAGACTGACATGCATTCTAAGACTGACCTGCATTCTAAGACTGACATGCATTCTAAGACTGACATGCATTCTAAGACTGATATGCATTCTAAGACTGTGCTACGCATTCTAAGACTGACATACATTCTAAGACTGTGCTACGTATTCTAAGACTGACATGCATTCTAAGACTGACATGCATTCTAAGACTGTGCTACGTATTCTAAGACTGACATGCATTCTAAGACTGTGCTACGTATTCTAACACTGACATGCATTCTAAGACTGACCTGCATTCTAAGACTGACCTGCATTCTAAGACTGACCTGCATTCTAAGACTGTGCTACGCATTCTAAGACTGTGCTACGCATTCTAAGACTGTGCTACGCATTCTAAGACTGTGCTACGCATTCTAAGACTGTGCTACGCATTCTAAGACTGTGCTACGCATTCTAAGACTGTGCTACGCATTCTAAGACTGACATGCATTCTAAGACTAACATGCATTCTAAGACTAACATGCATTCTAAGACTGACATGCATTCTAAGACTAACATGCATTCTAAGACTAACATGCATTCTAAGACTGACATGCATTCTAAGACTGACATGCATTCTAAGACTGACATGCATTCTAAGACTGTGCTATGCATTCTAAGACTGTGCTATGCATTCTAAGACTGACATGCATTCTAAGACTGTGCTACGTATTCTAAGACTGACATGGATTCTAAGACTGACATGCATTCTAAGACGGACATGCATTCTAAGACTGTGCTACGTATTCTAAGACTGACATGCATTCTAAGACTGACCTGCATTCTAAGACTGACCTGCATTCTAAGACTGACCTGCATTCTAAGACTGACCTGCATTCTAAGACTAACATGCATTCTAAGACTAACATGCATTCTAAGACTGACATGCATTCTAAGACTGACCTGCATTCTAAGACTGACATGCATTCTAAGACTGACATGCATTCTAAGACTAACATGCATTCTAAGACTGACATGCATTCTAAGACTGATATGCATTCTAAGACTGTGCTATGCATTCTAAGACTGAGCTACGTATTCTAAGACTGACATGGATTCTAAGACTGACATGCATTCTAAGACGGACATGCATTCTAAGACTGTGCTACGTATTCTAAGACTGACATGCATTCTAAGACTGACCTGCATTCTAAGACTGACCTGCATTCTAAGACTGACCTGCATTCTAAGACTGACATGCATTCTAAGACTGACCTGCATTCTAAGACTGACCTGCATTCTAAGACTGCCATGCATTCGAAGACTGTGCTACGCAGTCTAAGATACGTGGTTGTTTATCTACCTTAGATGAATGCACTGATTCTACGTCTCTCTGGAGAAGACTGTCTGCTAAATAACCATTGGGGTAATGAAAATAAGAACGACTAGGACAACGACTGGTATAATGACATAGACACACAGTTATGTCCCACCCGACCAGAGGAAGATGACATAGCGGTGGGTCTGTGTCCCACCCGACCAGAGGAAGATGACATAGCGGTGGGTCTATGTCCCACCCGACCAGAGGAAGATTACATAGCGGTAGGTCTATGTCCCACCCGACCAGAGGAAGATTACATAGCGGTGGGTCTATGTCCCACCCGACCAGATGAAGATGACATAGCAGTGGGTCTATGTCCCACCCGACCAGAGGAAGATGACATAGCAGTGGGTCTATGTCCCACCCGACCAGAGGAAGATGACATAGCAGTGGGTCTATGTCCCACCCGACCAGAGGAAGATGTCATAGCAGTGGGTCTATGTCCCACCCGACCAGAGGAAGATGACATAGCAGTGGGTCTATGTCCCACCCGACCAGAGGAAGATGACATAGCGGTGGGTCTATGTCCCACCCGACCAGAGGAAGATGACATAGCGGTGGGTCTATGTCCCACCCGACCAGAGGAAGATGACATAGCGGTAGGTCTATGTCCCACCCGACCAGAGGAAGATGACATAGCGGTGGGTCTATGTCCCACCCGACCAGAGGAAGATGACATAGCGGTGGGTCTATGTCCCACCCGACCAGAGGAAGATGACATAGCGGTGGGTCTATGTCCCACCCGACCAGAGGAAGATGACATAGCGGTGGGTCTATGTCCCACCCGACCAGAGGAAGATGACATAGCGGTGGGTCTATGTCCCACCCGACCAGAGGAAGATGACATAGCGGTAGGTCTATGTCCCACCCGACCAGAGGAAGATGACATAGCGGTAGGTCTATGTCCCACCCGACCAGAGGAAGATGACATAGCGGTGGGTCTATGTCTCACCCGACCAGAGGAAGATGACATAGCGGTGGGTCTATGTCCCACCCGACCAGAGGAAGATGACATAGCGGTAGGTCTATGTCCCACCCGACCAGAGGAAGATGACATAGCGGTGGGTCTATGTCTCACCCGACCAGAGGAAGATGACATAGCGGTGGGTCTATGTCCCACCCGACCAGAGGAAGATGACATAGCGGTGGGTCTATGTCCCACCCGACCAGAGGAAGATGACATAGCGGTGGGTCTATGTCCCACCCGACCAGAGGAAGATGACATAGCGGTGGGTCTATGTCTCACCCGACCAGAGGAAGATGACATAGCGGTGGGTCTATGTCCCACCCGACCAGAGGAAGATGACATAGCGGTGGGTCTATGTCCCACCCGACCAGAGGAAGATGACATAGCGGTGGGTCTATGTCCCACCCGACCAGAGGAAGGATGTCTGGTTCGGTAGATAAATATGTACATCTCTGCTCTGTGACGATACCCAGGGTTTCATTCTCACCGTCCTCAACCACAAGAAGCAAGCAGACCATTTCTGATAGTGTTCTGAGAGTAGGCTGCCATACGGATGACTTGTCTTTATGTAGGAGCCAAGCAGACCATTTCTGATAGTGTTCTGTGTGAAAGCAGTCTGTGTGAAAGCAGTCTGTGTGATTGAGCCCAGGGGTTTAAACACTACATGTAAACAGTCTGTGTTATTGAGCCCAGGGGTTTAAACACTACATGTAAACAGTCTGTGTGATTGAGCTCAGGGGTTTAAACACTACATGTAAACAGTCTGTGTGATTGAGCCCAGGGTTTAAACACTACATGTAAACAGCCTGTGTTATTGAGCCCAGGGGTTTAAACACTACATGTAAACAGCCTGTGTGATTGAGGGGGGGGGGGGGGGACTCTAGAACTGGAACGATGGACTCTAGAACTGGAACGGGGGACTCTAGAACTGGAACAAGGGACTCTAGAACTGGAGACTCTAGAACTGGAACTGGAGACTCTAGAACTGGAACGGAGGACTCTAGAACTGGAACGGAGGACTCTAGAACTGGAACGGGGGACTCTAGAACTGGAACGGGGGACTCTAGAACTGGAACGGGGGACTCTAGAACTGGAACGGGGGACTCTAGAACTGGAACGGGGGACTCTAGAACTGGAACGGGGGACTCTAGAACTGGAACGGGGGACTCTAGAACTGGAACGGGGGACTCTAGAACTGGAACGGGGGACTCTAGAACTGGAACGGGGGACTCTAGAACTGGAACGGGGGACTCTAGAACTGGAACGGGGGACTCTAGAACTGGAACGGGGGACTCTAGAACTGGAACGGGGGACTCTAGAACTGGAACGGGGGACTCTAGAACTGGAACGGGGGACTCTAGAACTGGAACGGGGGACTCTAGAACTGGAGACTCCAGAACTGGAACGGGGGACTCTAGAACTGGAGACTCCAGAACTGGAACGGGGGACTCTATAACTGTAAGTGCAGCTGGAGAGGTCCCACATGGGGGAAGGAACCACACCAACAACAGGAAGTTGCATTTCCTTCTCTGGCTGATTCTGGTAACATTATAGGACTACAGCTGAGAGGAGACAAACAGCCTCCCTCCTCACCACAACATTACAGGACTACAGCTGAGAGGAGACAAACAGCCTCCCTCCTCACCACAACATTACAGGACAACAGCTGAGAGTCAGGAGGACAAACAACCTCCCTCCTCACCACAACATTACAGGACTACAGCTGAGAGTCAGGAGGACAAACAGCCTCTCTCCTCACCACAACATTACAGGACTACAGCTGAAAGGAGGACAAACAGCCTCCCTCCTCGCCATTACCTACATGTCTAGTTAGACTGATGAAGTGTGTAATTAGTATAGTTAAGGAGTTATTGATTTGTCTGACAAACCCAAACCAGACTCCTCAGGACAGACCACATCTAAACGAGTGTTATGAATGTTGGTTATTAGGCTGTTAGAAGTTGTTTTATTTAGTGATCTGTTGTGCCAAGGTCTGAAGATAAGAGGAGCCAAGGCTGCACTCAACAGCCTGACTAACACAAACACAGCTTCCTCAAGATCACACACACAACTTTATTTAGATTTATTTATTTATAAAGACGGCCTACCCGGACCAAACCTAGATGGCGCTGGGACAATTGTGTGCCGCCCTAAGGCGGAATCGAACCAGGGTCTGTAGTGACACTTCTGGCACCAAGATGCAGTTCCTTAGACAGCTGTGATACAGCCTGGAATCGAACCAGGGTCTGTAGTGACACCTCTGGCAATTAGATGCAGTGTCTTAGACGGCTGCGCCACTCTGGGGTCTAACGGTCCAGCGGTTTGATAACAGAACTGTAGCTGTTACTGAAGAACAATACACAGGGTTTATACAGATCATTTCAGGGACCCAAATGAACGTAAACTTTGTTTTATTACCGATTTGTTTCTGTTGAACAGAGTTGTCCTGCCGCTGGCCAGCGTAGAACTACACAGAGGAACAGAGTTGTCCTGGCCAGTGTGGAACTACACAGAGGAACAGAGTTGTACAGTGTAGAACTACACAGAGGAACAGAGTTGTCCTGGACAGTGTAGAACTACACAGAGGAACAGAGTTGTCCTGGACAGTGTAGAACTACACAGAGGAACAGAGTTGTCCTGGACAGTGTGGAACTACACAGAGGAACATTGTCCTGGACAGTGTAGAACTACACAGAGGAACAGAGTTGTCCTGGACAGTGTAGAACTACACAAAGGAACAGAGTTGTCCTGGACAGTGTAGAACTACACAGAGGAACAGAGTTGTCCTGGACAGTGTGGAACTACACAGAGGAACAGAGTTGTCCTGGACAGTGTAGAACTACACAGAGGAACAGAGTTGTCCTGCTGCTGGACAGTGTAGAACTACACAGAGGAACAGAGTTGTCCTGGCCAGTGTGGAACTACACAGAGGAACAGAGTTGTCGTGCCGCTGGCCAGCGTAGAACTACACAGAGGAACAGAGTTGTCCTGGCCAGTGTAGAACTACACAGAGGAACAGAGTTGTCCTGCTGCTGGACAGTGTAGAACTACACAGAGGAACAGAGTTGTCCTGGACAGTGTAGAACTACACAGAGGAACAGAGTTGTCCTGGCCAGTGTGGAACTACACAGAGGAACAGAGTTGTCCTGCCGCTGGCCAGCGTAGAACTACACAGAGGAACAGAGTTGTCCTGCCGCTGGCCAGCGTAGAACTACACAGAGGAACAGAGTTGTCCTGGCCAGTGTAGAACTACACAGAGGAACAGAGTTGTCCTGCTGCTGGACAGTGTAGAACTACACAGAGGAACAGAGTTGTCCTGGCCAGTGTGGAACTACACAGAGGAACAGAGTTGTCCTGGACAGTGTAGAACTACACAGAGGAACAGAGTTGTCCTGGACAGTGTAGAACTACACAGAGGAACAGAGTTGTCCTGGACAGTGTAGAACTACACAGAGGAACAGAGTTGTCCTGCTGCTGGACAGTGTAGAACTACACAGAGGAACAGAGTTGTCCTGGACAGTGTAGAACTACACAGAGGAACAGAGTTGTCCTGGACAGTGTAGAACTACACAGAGGAACAGAGTTGTCCTGGACAGTGTGGAACTACACAGAGGAACAGAGTTGTCCTGGACAGTGTAGAACTACACAGAGGAACAGAGTTGTCCTGGACAGTGTAGAACTACACAGAGGAACAGAGTTGTCCTGGACAGTGTAGAACTACACAGAGGAACAGAGTTGTCCTGGACAGTGTGGAACTACACAGAGGAACAGAGTTGTCCTGGACAGTGTAGAACTACACATAGGAACAGAGTTGTCCTGGACAGTGTAGAACTACACAGAGGAAAAGAGTTGTCCTGGCCAGTGTGGAACTACACAGAGGAACAGAGTTGTCCTGCCGCTGGCCAGCGTAGAACTACACAGAGGAACAGAGTTGTCCTGCCGCTGGCCAGCGTAGAACTACACAGAGGAACAGAGTTGTCCTGGCCAGTGTAGAACTACACAGAGGAACAGAGTTGTCCTGCCGCTGGCCAGCGTAGAACTACACAGAGGAACAGAGTTGTCCTGCCGCTGGCCAGCGTAGAACTACACAGAGGAACAGAGTTGTCCTGCCGCTGGCCAGCGTAGAACTACACAGAGGAACAGAGTTGTCCTGCTGCTCGACAGTGTAGAACTACACAGAGGAACAGAGTTGTCCTGCTGCTGGACAGTGTAGAACTACACAGAGGAACAGAGTTGTCCTGGACAGTGTGGAACTACACAGAGGAACAGAGTTGTCCTGGACAGTGTAGAACTACACAGAGGAAGAGAGTTGTCCTGGACAGTGTAGAACTACACAGAGGAACAGAGTTGTCCTGGACAGTGTAGAACTACACAGAGGAACAGAGTTGTCCTGCCGCTGGCCAGCGTAGAACTACACAGAGGAACAGAGTTGTCCTATCGCTGGCCAGCGTAGAACTACACAGAGGAACAGAGTTGTCCTGGACAGTGTAGAACTACACAGAGGAACAGAGGTGGACAGTGTAGAACTACACAGAGGAACAGAGTTGTCCTGGCCAGTGTGGAACTACACAGAGGAACAGAGTTGGACAGTGTAGAACTACACAGATGAACAGAGTTGTCCTGGACAGTGTAGAACTACACAGAGGAACAGAGTTGTCCTGGCGGTGGACAGCGTAGAACTACACAGAGGAACAGAGTTGTCCTGCCGCTGGCCAGCGTAGAACTACACAGAGGAACAGAGTTGTCCTGCCGCTGGCCAGCGTAGAACTACACAGAGGAACAGAGTTGTCCTGGCCAGTGTAGAACTACACAGAGGAACAGAGTTGTCCTGGACAGTGTAGAACTACACAGAGGAACAGAGTTGTCCTGCTGCTGGACAGTGTAGAACTACACAGAGGAACAGAGTTGTCCTGGACAGTGTGGAACTACACAGAGGAACAGAGTTGTCCTGGACAGTGTGGAACTACACAGAGGAACAGAGTTGTCCTGGACAGTGTAGAACTACACAGAGGAACAGAGTTGTCCTGGACAGTGTGGAACTACACAGAGGAACAGAGTTGTCCTGGACAGTGTAGAACTACACAGAGGAACAGAGTTGTCCTGCTGCTGGACAGTGTAGAACTACACAGAGGAACAGCGTTGTCCTGCTGCTGGACAGTGTAGAACTACACAGAGGAACAGAGTTGTCCTGCTGCTGGACAGTGTAGAACTACACAGAGGAACAGAGTTGTCCTGGACAGTGTAGAACTACACAGAGGAACAGAGTTGTCCTGGACAGTGTAGAACTACACAGAGGAACAGAGTTGTCCTGCTGCTCGACAGTGTAGAACTACACAGAGGAACAGAGTTGTCCTGCTGCTGGACAGTGTAGAACTACACAGAGGAACAGAGTTGTCCTGGACAGTGTGGAACTACACAGAGGAACAGAGTTGTCCTGGACAGTGTAGAACTACACAGAGGAAGAGAGTTGTCCTGGACAGTGTAGAACTACACAGAGGAACAGAGTTGTCCTGGACAGTGTAGAACTACACAGAGGAACAGAGTTGTCCTGCCGCTGGCCAGCGTAGAACTACACAGAGGAACAGAGTTGTCCTATCGCTGGCCAGCGTAGAACTACACAGAGGAACAGAGTTGTCCTGGACAGTGTAGAACTACACAGAGGAACAGAGGTGGACAGTGTAGAACTACACAGAGGAACAGAGTTGTCCTGGCCAGTGTGGAACTACACAGAGGAACAGAGTTGGACAGTGTAGAACTACACAGATGAACAGAGTTGTCCTGGACAGTGTAGAACTACACAGAGGAACAGAGTTGTCCTGGCGGTGGACAGCGTAGAACTACACAGAGGAACAGAGTTGTCCTGCCGCTGGCCAGCGTAGAACTACACAGAGGAACAGAGTTGTCCTGCCGCTGGCCAGCGTAGAACTACACAGAGGAACAGAGTTGTCCTGGCCAGTGTAGAACTACACAGAGGAACAGAGTTGTCCTGGACAGTGTAGAACTACACAGAGGAACAGAGTTGTCCTGCTGCTGGACAGTGTAGAACTACACAGAGGAACAGAGTTGTCCTGGACAGTGTGGAACTACACAGAGGAACAGAGTTGTCCTGGACAGTGTGGAACTACACAGAGGAACAGAGTTGTCCTGGACAGTGTAGAACTACACAGAGGAACAGAGTTGTCCTGGACAGTGTGGAACTACACAGAGGAACAGAGTTGTCCTGGACAGTGTAGAACTACACAGAGGAACAGAGTTGTCCTGCTGCTGGACAGTGTAGAACTACACAGAGGAACAGCGTTGTCCTGCTGCTGGACAGTGTAGAACTACACAGAGGAACAGAGTTGTCCTGCTGCTGGACAGTGTAGAACTACACAGAGGAACAGAGTTGTCCTGGACAGTGTAGAACTACACAGAGGAACAGAGTTGTCCTGGACAGTGTAGAACTACACAGAGGAACAGAGTTGTCCTGGACAGTGTAGAACTACACAGAGGAACAGAGTTGTCCTGCCGCTGGCCAGCGTAGAACTACACAGAGGAACAGAGTTGTCCTATCGCTGGCCAGTGTGGAACTACACAGAGGAACAGAGTTGTCCTGGACAGTGTAGAACTACACAGAGGAACAGAGTTGTCCTGCTGCTGGACAGTGTAGAACTACACAGAGGAACAGAGTTGTCCTGCTGCTGGACAGTGTAGAACTACACAGAGGAACAGAGTTGTCCTGGCGGTGGACAGCGTAGAACTACACAGAGGAACAGAGTTGTCCTGCCGCTGGCCAGCGTAGAACTACACAGAGGAACAGAGTTGTCCTATCGCTGGCCAGCGTAGAACTACACAGAGGAACAGAGTTGTCCTGGACAGTGTAGAACTACACAGAGGAACAGAGTTGTCCTGGACAGTGTGGAACTACACAGAGGAACAGAGTTGTCCTGGACAGTGTAGAACTACACAGAGGAACAGAGTTGTCCTGGACAGTGTAGAACTACACAGAGGAACAGAGTTGTCCTGGCCAGTGTGGAACTACACAGAGGAACAGAGTTGGACAGTGTAGAACTACACAGATGAACAGAGTTGTCCTGGACAGTGTAGAACTACACAGAGGAACAGAGTTGTCCTGGCAGTGGACAGCGTAGAACTACACAGAGGAACAGAGTTGTCCTGCCGCTGGCCAGCGTAGAACTACACAGAGGAACAGAGTTGTCCTGACGCTGGCCAGCGTAGAACTATACAGAGGAACAGAGTTGTCCTGCTGCTGGACAGTGTAGAACTACACAGAGGAACAGAGTTGTCCTGGACAGTGTAGAACTACACAGAGGAACAGAGTTGTCCTGGACAGTGTAGAACTACACAGAGGAACAGAGTTGTCATGGCCAGTGTGGAACTACACAGAGGAACAGAGTTGTCCTGGACAGTGTAGAACTACACAGAGGAACAGAGTTGGACAGTGTAGAACTACACAGAGGAACAGAGTTGTCCTGGACAGTGTAGATCTACACAGAGGAACAGAGTTGTCCTGGCCAGTGTGGAACTACACAGAGGAACAGAGTTGTCCTGGACAGTGTAGAACTACACAGAGGAACAGAGTTGTCCTGTTGCTGGACAGTGTAGAACTACACAGATGAACAGAGTTGTTCTGGACAGTGTAGAACTACACAGAGGAACAGAGTTGTCCTGGCGGTGGACAGCGTAGAACTACACAGAGGAACAGAGTTGTCCTGCCGCTGGCCAGCGTAGAACTACACAGAGGAACAGAGTTGTCCTGACGCTGGCCAGCGTAGAACTACACAGAGGAACAGAGTTGTCCTGACGCTGGCCAGCGTAGAACTATACAGAGGAACAGAGTTGTCCTGCTGCTGGACAGTGTAGAACTACACAGAGGAACAGAGTTGTCCTGGACAGTGTAGAACTACACAGAGGAACAGAGTTGTCCTGGCCAGTGTGGAACTACACAGAGGAACAGAGTTGTCCTGGACAGTGTAGAACTACACAGAGGAACAGAGTTGTCCTGGACAGTGTAGAACTACACAGAGGAACAGAGTTGGACAGTGTAGAACTACACAGAGGAACAGAGTTGGACAGTGTAGAACTACACAGAGGAACAGAGTTGTCCTATCGCTGGCCAGCGTAGAACTACACAGAGGAACAGAGTTGTCCTGGACAGTGTAGAACTACACAGAGGAACAGAGTTGGACAGTGTAGAACTACACAGAGGAACATTGTCCTGGACAGTGTAGAACTACACAGAGGAACAGAGTTGTCCTGGACAGTGTAGAACTACACAGAGGAACAGAGTTGTCCTGGACAGTGTAGAACTACACAGAGGAACAGAGTTGTCCTGGACAGTGTAGAACTACACAGAGGAAGAGAGTTGTCCTGCTGCTGGACAGTGTAGAACTACACAGAGGAACAGAGTTGTCCTGGCCAGTGTAGAACTACACAGAGGAACAGAGTTGTCCTGCTGCTGGACAGTGTAGAACTACACAGAGGAACAGAGTTGTCCTGGCCAGTGTAGAACTACACAGAGGAACAGAGTTGTCCTGCTGCTGGACAGTGTAGAACTACACAGAGGAACAGAGTTGTCCTGGCCAGTGTAGAACTACACAGAGGAACAGAGTTGTCCTGGACAGTGTAGAACTACACAGAGGAACAGAGTTGTC
Organism: Oncorhynchus mykiss; assembly: GCF_057628025.1. Classification (NCBI taxonomy): domain Eukaryota; kingdom Metazoa; phylum Chordata; class Actinopteri; order Salmoniformes; family Salmonidae; genus Oncorhynchus; species Oncorhynchus mykiss. Next base: position 1,824,320 of record NW_028322102.1, read on the forward strand.
CTGGCCAGTGTGGAACTACACAGAGGAACAGAGTTGGACAGTGTAGAACTACACAGAGGAACAGAGTTGTCCTGGACAGTGTAGAACTACACAGAGGAACAGAGTTGTCCTGGACAGTGTAGAACTACACAGAGGAACAGAGTTGTCCTGCTGCTGGACAGTGTAGAACTACACAGAGGAACAGAGTTGTCCTGGCCAGTGTGGAACTACACAGAGGAACAGAGTTGTCCTGCTGCTGGACAGTGTAGAACTACACAGAGGAACAGAGTTGTCCTGGCGGTGGACAGCGTAGAACTACACAGAGGAACAGAGTTGTCCTGCCTCTGGACAGTGTAGAACTGTTCTGTAGGGATGTGTGTAACAGTGTAGAACTGTTCTGTAGGGATGTGTGTAACAGGGTAGAACTGTTCTGTAGGGATGTGTGTAACAGGGTAGAACTGTTCTGTAGGGATGTGTGTACTGTTCTGTAGGGATGTGTGTAACAGGGTAGAACTGTTCTGTAGGGATGTGTGTAACAGGGTAGAACTGTTCTGTAGGGATGTGTGTACTGTTCTGTAGGGATGTGTGTAACAGGGTAGAACTGTTCTGTAGGGATGTATGTAGCTCGTATACCATTTCTCCAGACATGTTGAACCACAGAGTATCACTGTTTCTCAACAGGATTCCTGTCCTCTCCATCTGCATCTCCTTTCTAGACTTTTAAAGAATCAGATAGTATTTTTTACAACACTTCCTGTATGATCATCAAAAGGGGATTTCAAAATAATTCATCACATGATGGACGAGGAAACGTCATGCAGGAAAACAATGACCCCTCCCCTCTAGCCTTGAGAAAGAAAGCTGTATTTAAAACTACTACCTCCGATTCCATCTGATTTCCTGCAGGGTTTGTTGACGTTCTAAGAACAAAAGGAAGTGTGTCGTGGAATTAACTCTGGGTCGGCAAAAAAAATTGATTTGAATGAACGTTCAACTCTTTGATCATTAGATTGGCTCACACGTCGTTATTCTTTGCGAACAAAAAAAGCAGGTCAGAGTCGGACATTCATCCATCCCTCCTCTGAAACTGTGAAAGAGATACAAATATGACTCATTGGTTGGTAAGGGCCACCGTTCATGTTAACCTGCGCAGTGTAATGTTAGAAGGAGATCCTGAAGGAGAGATTGTGACGGTGCGTCTCTGATTGGTCGATGAGCTCATCAGCATTAACAGAAGGGACGTTCTAAAACATTCTACTGTGGAATTCAAGACATTCAAGGAAGTTCAGCTTCTGGCCTCAAGGTAAGTGATGATTCACATGAAGAGACCGTATGAGGGGAAATAAAGATGTTTTCAGCCTCCGTCTGTTGTGAGATCAGACGCTGTGTATTTCTCAGAGTAAAGGGATGAGATCTCCACACGACACAAACTAAACGTCTGAAGCTTTTATCCAAGATGTTTCTTATCCAAGATGTTTCTTATCCAAGATGTTTCTTATCCAAGATGTTTCTTATCCAAGATAGTCAGTCGACTGACATATCTGCAGAGAAACTAAAAGGTTTCCTCAGTCTCAGTCAAGGAAATGCAACTCTCCCAAAGACATCCACCTAGTTAGTTTGAATTGTCGGTGAGGAACAGTAGTCGGTGGAGTATTAAAAGTGCAATGACAAAGCTGTGACAAGAGGAAACCCAACGCCATGGAAACCAGGTGGTGGTAGACTGTAGCTTTGGTTGCCCTGAGCAACAAGGGAAGGGACCTGCTGAGGACAAGTCCTCCCTGCAGAAAGGAACGCGCTGAGGTCACATCCTCCCTGCAGGAAGGGACACGGTGAGCTCAAGTCCTCCCTGCAGGAAGGGACACGCTGAGGTCACATCCTCCCTGCAGGAAGGGACACGCTGAGGTCACATCCTCCCTGCAGGAAGGGACACGCTGAGCTCAAGTCCTCCCTGCAGGAAGGGACACAGTGAGCTCAAGTCCTCCCTGCAGGAAGGGACACAGTGAGCTCAAGTCCTCCCTGCAGGAAGGGACACAGTGAGCTCAAGTCCTCCCTTCAGGAAGGGACACGCTGAGGTCACATCCTCCCTGCAGGAAGGGACACGCTGAGGTCACATCCTCCCTGCAGGAAGGGAACTAAACGTTCTATAACAGCAGACACAATGCAACACTATATGGGAAGCAGTGTTTTACTGTACTGACGACAGCCCTTCATGGTTAAACCATCTCCCTCCCCACTTCCTCAATCTACCTGAGACTATAATAATGGGGAACCTTGATAAAGGGTGAGACACACAGCCGACAGCGACAACGGGCCCTGTAATTCACATGACACTGGTCTCATTACTGTACAAGTGTTCCTGTGGATAGGGGCCACTGTAATGTAAGGTGAGAACCAAAACGCACATAACACTGGTCTCATTACTGTAGAAGTATTCCTGTGGATAGGGGCCACAGTAATGTAAGGTAGGAACCAAAACGCACATGACACTGGTCTCATTACTGTACAAGTGTTCCTGTGGATAGGGGCCACAGTAATGTAAGGTGAGAACCAAAACCCTGTGGATAGGGGCCACAGTAATGTAAGGTGAGAACCAAAACCCTGTGGATAGGGGCCACAGTAATGTAAGGTGAGAACCAAAACCCTGTGGATAGGGGCCACAGTAATGTAAGGTGAGAACCAAAACGCACATGACACTGGTCTCATTACTGGAGAAGTGTTCCTGTGGATAGGGGCCACAGTAATGTAAGGTGAGAACAAAAAACCCTGTGGATAGGGGCCACAGTAATGTAAGGTGAGAACCAAAACGCACATGACACTGGTCTCATTACTGGAGAAGTGTTCCTGTGGATAGGGGCCACAGTAATGTAAGGTGAGAACCAAAACCCTGTGGATAGGGGCCACAGTAATGTAAGGTGAGAACCAAAACGCACATGCCACTGGTCTCATTACTGTAGAAGTATTCCTGTGGATAGGGGCCACAGTAATGTAAGGTGAGAACCAAAACGCACATGACACTGGTCTCATTACTGGAGAAGTGTTCCTGTGGATAGGGGCCACAGTAATGTAAGGTGAGAACCAAAACCCTGTGGATAGGGGCCACAGTAATGTAAGGTGAGAACCAGACACACACGTCACTGTTGAATTGTACACGGATGGTAAATCAGTCATTTATAGTATGTTTCGGTATGTCTTCTCCTTTAAACCCACCAGACCAGAGAGGAAGAGGTGAAGCAAGAGGGCCGACTCCTCCCCTGTCTGTCAGAGAATAAAGAGTGAAACAGACCAAGTGGTTTTGAATGGAGGTCAATGAGAAAGTCTTGAATTCAGTCAACATAAAATTACAAAAGATATTCTAAGTAAGGCTTATTAGACTAAATAGAAGTTTCACTTGATTTACAACTAAGTTCAATAAAACGTATTATATATGGGTGAATTCAGTGTTTAACGTCTGGATTCCTTGATTCCGTCTGCATTTTCCCGGATTTTATAGGGCCCTAAGTCTTCTCTGATCTCCCTGACTCATCAGAAGGCCTTGTTGAGTGTTCTCTGATCTCACTGACTCATCAGGAGGCCTTGTTGAGTCTTCTCTGATCTCCCTGACTCATCAGAAGGCCTTGTTGAGTGTTCTCTGATCTCACTGACTCATCAGAAGGCCTTGTTGAGTCTTCTCTGATCTCCCTGACTCATCAGAAGGCCTTGTTGAGTGTTCTCTCATCTCCCTGACTCATCAGGAGGCCTTGTTGAGTCTTCTCTGATCTCCCTGACTCATCAGAAGGCCTTGTTGAGTGTTCTCTGATCTCCCTGACTCATCAGAAGGCCTTGTTGAGTGTTCTCTGATCTCCCTGACTCATCAGGAGGCCTTGTTGAGTCTTCTCTGATCTCCGTGACTCATCAGAAGGCCTTGTTGCGTCTTCTCTGACCTCACTGACTCTACAGAAGGCCTTGTTGAGTCTTCTCTGACCTCACTGACTCTACAGAAGGCCTTGTTGAGTGTTCTCTCATCTGCCTGACTCATTAGAAGGCCTTGTTGAGTCTTCTCTGATCTCCCTGACTCATCAGAAGGCCTTGTTGAGTGTTCTCTGATCTCCCTGACTCATCAGAAGGCCTTGTTGAGTGTTCTCTGATCTCCCTGACTCATCAGAAGGCCTTGTTGAGTCTTCTCTGATCTCCCTGACTCATCAGAAGGCCTTGTTGAGTGTTCTCTGATCTCCCTGACTCATCAGAAGGCCTTGTTGAGTGTTCTCTGATCTCCCTGACTCATCAGAAGGCCTTGTTGAGTGTTCTCTGATCTCACTGACTCATCAGAAGGCCTTGTTGAGTCTTCTCTGATCTCCCTGACTCATCAGAAGGCCTTGTTGAGTGTTCTCTCATCTCCCTGACTCATTAGAAGGCCTTGTTGAGTGTTCTCTGATCTCCCTGACTCATCAGAAGGCCTTGTTGAGTGTTCTCTGATCTCCCTGACTCATCAGAAGGCCTTGTTGAGTGTTATCAATATTTGGAACTATTTTCTTAAAGTTCAGTTGAAACAAAGTCTTAACTACAGTGTAGTATATTTACTGAATCTCTATGCAATAACCAAGAGTTTAGACTACTAACAGTAGTCTGTACTAGCTTATGTAGCCTGTACCAGCTTATGTAGCCTGTACCAGCTTATGTAGCCTGTACTAGCTTGAGTAGCCTGTACTAGCTTATATAGCCTGTACCAGCTTATGTAGCCTGTACTAGCTTATGTAGCCTAGGCATAACAACAACGTTACTGTATTCTGTTTGTACATTGTATATTGCTGGCAGCACCTCTTCACCAAATCAAATTCCGGGTTAAATGTACTTGGAGAATAACAATGTGTTATACCTAATTATTACCAATACACCAGAGTGAGAGTGAATATGGCCACTACAATGAATGACTCCAGCCAGGCCAAAACCTAACTCAGTTACTGGCCTGATGGTGAGACAGAACAGGACGTCCGACAGCGGGCGGCCAAACCCCCGGTCATACCGCCCAGGAGATCATGTGTCAATCAACACGGAGCTATTCAACTTCAAGACGCGCTATAAATGTATCCAGTTTGAGTTGTGTCCACATTTCAAAAACTGAACTCAAACAGAAGGGCTCCTGTTGCCAGATCTACTTTGAATAAATCACATAAAGGACTTGGAGACGGGGAAAGAGTAGCCTGCACTATTCCAAACCAAACACATTGAAAACATATGAGGCATCACAATTACACCAAGTCCATTCTGTTCACCAGTAACTTTAGCTCGAATGTTGAACCATGTAACAATAAACGGTACAAAGTTCCAACCGCGTCCTGTACCGTCCACGATGTGGCAGGCCCCGACTCCACACGAAACAGTGTTGCAAACTAGGCGCGCCTCTGACAATTCCCGGTGTTGACCGCAGTCCGCTCACAAAGACAGGGATTCCTCGCTGTGCCTTTATGCAAACCAGTTGGCAAAACCAGTTGCTGATAGCACAAGATTTTATCTAACTTTTGCATTCCTACATTCAGGCAAATGTGTTGCAAAGAAATCAAGTCAGGCCTTTAGGAATATTGTGTGACTCTCGGCGTAGCAGCGCTGTATCCTAAAATAATTACAATTATTCCCAAACTTGTGCCTTCGGATGCAGAGTAGGAACGACAAGCTACCCAGCGAAACTAGACAGAGAAAACGTGCAAGTTTATTAGACTCACCAACTCCGTACTTCTCCTTCTTCGTAGGCACCCAGCGAGACATTATTCATTTAAAAACTCCCCCCGTGTTGAGGTTGGGTTTGTTTCAATAGTTCCAGATCAGACTGTAGAGTTTTCTGTACTTTAGAGTTCTCAGTGTCGGTGAATAGAATCACGTCGAGCGGCCATTTTCCCCCAGTGACAGTCAGCCTGGACAGGACGCTCCACAAGGGGGTGGAAATTAACATAAAACACTTCGATCATCAAGTATGGACGTCGTTAGGCTAAGAAACTGGAAATAGATTTTAATATAGAACAAATAGATACCGGGCCTATATAGCAAACTATTACTTAATCTATGACTTTACTAAAGGTAACTGTACAGAATGATATGTGAAAGGGTCTCAAAACAATGTCAGGATGCAACTATTCATGCAACACTTGTGATTATATCAATTCTAGACAAAACTGTAATCTTCTGTTACTGTATCATTCTGTATCATACTGAATTAATCCTTCTCCCAAATGAGTTTACTAGTATTTGCGTTTAATGGTTGGCCAATGAATTTAACTTTAAATGTGAAAATATATCGACTAAGCACATAATGATGTGATTTACACTATGGTGCAAAAGTTTGGTGGTCACTTAGAAATGTCCTTGTTTTTTGAAAGAAAAGCACATTTTTGTCCATTAAAATAACATCAAATTGATCAGAAATACAGTGTTGACATTGTTTATGTTGTAAATGACTAATGTAGCTGGAAACGGCAGATTCTTTATGGAATATCTACATAGGCGTACAGAGGCCCATTATCAGCAACCATCACTCCTGTGTTCCAATGGCACGTTGTGTTAGCTAATCCAAGTTTATCATTTTAAAAGGATAATTGATCATTAGAAAACCCTTTTGCAATTATGTTAGCACAACTGAAAACTGTTGTCCTGATTAAAGAAGCAATAAAACTGGCCTTCTTTAGACGAGTTAAGTATCTGATGCATCAGCATTTGTGGGTTTATATTTTATATTTTGATGTGTCTAACACTTTTTTGTTTACTACATTATTCCATATGTGTTATTTCATAGTTTTTGATGTCTTCACTATTATTTTACAATTTAGAAAATAGTAAAAATAAAGAAAAACCCTTGAATGAGTAGGTGTTCTAGAACCCTGGAATGAGTAGGTGTTCTAGAATGCTTAACCCGTACTGTGTAGGGAGACAGTGCTTATAATATTTAGCAATATATCGCTTTCAGTATCCAGTATATTTTTCACTAGATGATCATTCAAAATGGTTCTTTTGCAGTAAAATAAATTATTTTAAAAAACGTTAAAAAAACAATAGCCTACACAAAACTTAAAAAAGGAAATTGACTAAACTTTCAACTTTAACCCTACAAGACCACTACACAGCTAAATCTTAAGTGGCATGGCACCGCCGCCATCTTAAATGAAGGTTAAATAAAATAAATATCTATATTTTTTTTAAAGTGTGTTACACCCTGTCTGTTCCAGGCCTTGAAGCAGACTGCATTACATACACAAGGTTCTGTACTATCTCTTTCTCCCTTGACATTACCATCTGGTCTAATAACAAAAGTGGACTCATACACACCTGTAGGCGAGGACGCCGTTTGGCAGAGCGTGGGAAAACAGTTGATCAGAACCAGGAAGTTACCTTGAATTTGAAAAGGTTTATTAGACTGAGGACCTAAACAACTAAATACGATGTGTGTTTCCGTGTTTCCCGCTGAGTTGTAAGTGAGCCAGAAACGTGTAGACCTAAACCTGTAACAAATGCCGATAAAACGCTGAAAACAAAACAGGCCTTGGGTTGTCTCTATGGGGTATTGTGATGTCATTATGGGAGTATTGTGATGTCATTATGGGGTATTGTGATGTCATTATGATGTAGGATAGTTTACCATAAGAATACAGACAGATAAACAAATGATAGCCGGGTTATACACGGACAGGAATGTTTTTGTCCGTGAGTGTGGAATTATTGGAGGAGAAAAAGGCACATTTATAAGCTACTTAATATTTTTACCTTTATTTAACTAGGCAAGTCAGTTAAGAACAAATTCTTATTTACAATGACAGCCTCAGGGGTTCAGGGGCAGAACAACAGATTTGTACCTTGTCAGCTCGGGGGTTTGACCTTGCAACCTTCCAGTTACTAGTCCAACGCTCTAACCACTAGGCTACCCTGCCGCCTCTACGCTCTAACCACTAGGCTACCCTGCCCACTCTACACTCTAACCACTAGGCTACCCTGCCGCCTCTACGCTCTAACCACTAGGCTACCCTGCCCACTCTACACTCTAACCACTAGGCTACCCTGCCCACTCTACACTCTAACCACTAGGCTACCCTGCCGCCTCTACGCTCTAACCACTAGGCTACCCTGCCCACTCTACACTCTAACCACTAGGCTACCCTGCCGCCTCTACGCTCTAACCACTAGGCTACCCTGCCCACTCTACACTCTAACCACTAGGCTACCCTGCCCACTCTACACTCTAACCACTAGGCTACCCTGCCGCCTCTACGCTCTAACCACTAGGCTACCCTGCCCACTCTACACTCTAACCACTAGGCTACCCTGCCGCCTCTACACTCTAACCACTAGGCTACCCTGCCGCCCCGTGAAGATAAAGGGGAAAAACAGACCCAAAAAGGAATGGCGTTCAGAGAAGCTGGACGCCAAAGTGTAGCTCCCATGTATCCAGGCTGATCTTCATAGTTCAAGGTCAACTGATTCTAGTCTGTCCCACCATGTTCATTCTCTATGCGTGTCTGCAACCACCTCAGAGAGCCCAGACTGTTGATAAGCCTAGGCCTACATGACATTTTAAACCAGCAGATTAAGACAGATCCCAACGGGAACACCCGAAAACTGTTCTTTCTTTCTTTCCTTCTTTTCAGAAGGGAATATAGACTACCAGTGAGATAAGCCTATAACGTTTCTGATTGCCCTTTTCTGTGAATAAATCACCTTCTCAAAGGCACATTTCAATATCAGCAAGGTGTTCCTCTCTCTCACTCTCTCTCTCTCTCTCTCTCTCTCTCTCTCTCTCTCTCTCTCTCTCTCTCGCTCTCTGTCTCTCTCTCTGTCTCTCTCTATTACTCTCTCTCTCTCTCTCTCTCTGTCTCTCTCTCTTACCCTCTCTCTCTCTCTCTCTCTCTCTCTCTCTCTCTCTCTCTCTCTCTCTCTCTCTGTCTCTCTCTCTCTCTCTCTCTCTCTCTCTCTCTCTCTCTCTGTCTCTCTCTCTGTCTCTCTCTCTTACTCTCTCTCTCTCTCTCTCTCTCTCTCTCTCTCTCTGTCTCTCTCTCTGTCTCTCTCTCTTACTCTCTCTCTCTCTCTCTCTCTGTCTCTCTCTCTTACCCTCTCTCTCTCTCTCTCTCTCTCTCTCTCTCTCCCTCTCTCTTACTCTCTCTCTCTCTCTGTCTCTCTCACTCTCTCTCTTACTCTCTCTCTCTCTGTCTCTCTCACTCTCTCTGTCTCTCTCTCTCATACTCTCTCTCACTCTCTCTTACTCTCTCTCTCTCTCTCTCTCTGTCTCTCTCACTCTCTCTGTCTCTCTCACTCTCTCTGTCTCTCTCTCTCTCTTACTCTCTCTCACTCTCTCTCTCTCTCTTACTCTCTCTATCTCTCTCTCTCTCTCTCTCTTACTCTCTGTTACTCTCTCTTACTCTCTCTCACTCTCTCTCTCTCTCTCTCTCTCTTACTCTCTCTATCTCTCTCTCTCTCTCTATCTCTCTCTCTCTCCCTCTCTCTTACTCTCTCTCTCCCTCTCTCTTACTCTCTCTCTCTCTCTGTCTCTCTCACTCTCTCTGTCTCTCCCTCTCTTACTCTCTCTCACTCTCTCTTACTCTCTCTCTCTGTCTCTCTCTCTTACTCTCTCTCTCTCTCTCTCTCTCTGTCTCTCCCTCTCTCTCTCTCTCTCTCACTCTCTCTCTCTCTCTCTCTCTCTCTGTCTCTCTCACTCTCTCTGTCTCTCTCACTCTCTCTCTCTCTCCATTTCTCCCCCTTCTCTCTCTTTAAATTCAATTCAAGGGTCTTTATTGACATGGGAAAACATGTTAACGTTGCCAAAACAAGTGAAATGGATAAACAAAAGTGAAATAAACAATAAAAAGTGAATAGTAAATATCACACAAGTTCCCAAAGAATAAAGACATTACAAATGTCGTATTATGTATGTATACAGTGTTGTAGTAATGTGCAAATAGTTAAAGTACAAAAGGGAAAATAAACATAAATATGGGTTGTATTTACAATGGTGTTTGTTCTTCACTGGTTGCCCTTTTCTTGTGGCAACAGGTCACACATCTTGCTGCTGTGATGGCACACTGTGGTATTTCACCCAGTAGATATGGGAGGTCCTCACAATTGGGTCTGTACATAGTCAAAGATTTCCTTAAGTTTGGGTCAGTCACAGTGGTCAGGTATTCTGCCACTGTGTACTCTCTGTTTAGGACCAAATAACATTCTAGTTTGCTCAGTTTTTTTGTTAATTCTTTCCAATGTGACAAGTAATTATCTTTCTGTTTTCTCATGATTTGTTTGGGTCTAATTATGTTGTTGTCCTGAGGCTCTGTGGGGCCTGTTTGTGTTTGTGAACAGAGCCCCAGGACCAGCTTGCTTAGGGGACTCTTCTCCAGGTTCATCTCTCTGTAGGTGATGGCTTTGTTATGGAAGGTTTGGGAATCGCCTCCTTTTAGGTGGTTGTAGAATTTAACAGCTCTTTTCTGGATTTTGATAATTAGCGGGTATCGGCCTTATTCTGCTCTGCATGCATTATTTGGTGTTTTACCTTGTAACCGGAGGTTATTTCAGCAGAATTCTGCATGCAGTGTCTCAATTTGGTGTTTGTCCCATTTTGTGAATTATTGGTTGGTGAGCGGACCCCAGACCTCACAACCATAAAGGGCAATGGGTTCTATGACTGATTCAAGTATTTTTAGCCAGATTCAAATTATTATATCAAATGTTATGTTCCTTTCGATGGCATAGAATGTCTCTCCCCATCCCTCCTCCCCCCTCTCTCTCTTCCCACCCATCTCTCGCCCCCCTCCTGTCCCCTTGTCTGTGTCCCTTGCTCCGAACCCTCCTAATAATGAGCAGATAAACCCTGATGTTTACAATGTTAGGAGTGGTGGAATGTTGATCACAGATAAACCCTGATGTTTAGAATGTTAGGAGTGGTGGAATGTCGATCACAGATAAACCCTGATGTTTAGAATGTTAGGATTGGTGGAATGTTGATCACAATTACACCCTGATGTTTAGAATGTTTGGAGTGATGGAATGTTGATCACAGATAAACCCTGATGTTTAGAATGTTTGTAGTGATGGAATGTTGATCACAGTTAAACCCTGATGTTTAGAATGTTTGGAGTGGTGGAATGTTGATCACAGATAAACCCTGATGTTTAGAATGTTAGGAGTGGTGGAATGTTGATCACAGATAAACCCTGATGTTTAGAATGTTTGGAGTGATGGAATGTTGATCACAGTTAAACCCTGATGTTTAGAATGTTAGGAGGGGAGGAATGTTGATCACAGATAAACCCTGATGTTTAGAATGTTTGGAGAGTTGGAATGTTGATCACAGATAAACCCTGATGTTTAGAATGTTAGGAGGGGAGGAATGTTGATCACAGATAAACCCTGATGTTTAGAATGTTTGGAGTGTTGGAATGTTGATCACAGATAAACCCTGATGTTTAGAATGTTAGGAGTGGTGGGATGTTGATCACAGATAAACCCTGATGTTTAGAATGTTAGGAGTGGTGGGATGTTGATCACAGATAAACCCTGATGTTTAGAATGTTAGGAGTGGTGGGATGTTGATCACAGATAAACCCTTGATGTTTAGAATGTTAGGAGTGGTGGAATGTTGATCAGAGATAAACCCTGATGTTTAGAATGTTAGGAGTGGTGGAATGTTGATCACAGATAAACCCTGATGTTTAGAATGTTTGGAGAGTTGGAATGTTGATCACAGATAAACCCTGATGTTTAGAATGTTAGGAGGGGAGGAATGTTGATCACAGATAAACCCTGATGTTTAGAATGTTTGGAGTGTTGGAATGTTGATCACAGATAAACCCTGATGTTTAGAATGTTAGGAGTGGTGGGATGTTGATCACAGATAAACCCTGATGTTTAGAATGTTAGGAGTGGTGGGATGTTGATCACAGATAAACCCTGATGTTTAGAATGTTAGGAGTGGTGGGATGTTGATCACAGATAAACCCTTGATGTTTAGAATGTTAGGAGTGGTGGAATGTTGATCACAGATAAACCCTGATGTTTAGAATGTTAGGAGTGGTGGAATGTTGATCACAGATAAACCCTGATGTTTAGAATGTTAGGAGTAGTGGGATGTTGATCACAGATAAACCCTGATGTTTAGAATGTTTGGAGTGGTGGAATGTTAATCACAGATAAACCCTGATGTTTAGAATGTTTGGAGTGGTGGAATGTTGATCACAGATAAACCCTGATGTTTAGAATGTTTGGAGTGGTGGAATGTTGATCACAGATAAACCCTGATGTTTAGAATGTTAGGAGTGGTGGAATGTTGATCACAGATAAACCCTGATGTTTAGAATGTTAGGAGTGGTGGAATGTTGACCACAGATAAACCCTGATGTTTAGAATGTTAGGAGTGGTGGAATATTGATCACAGATAAACCCTGATGTTTAGAATGTTAGGAGTGGTGGAATGTTGATCACAGATAAACCCTGATGTTTAGAATGTTAGGAGTGGTGGAATGTTGATCACAGATAAACCTTGATGTTTAGAATGTTAGGAGAGGTGGAATGTTGATCACAGATAAAACCTGATGTTTAGAATGTTAGGAGAGGTGGAATGTTGATCACAGATAAACCCTGATGTTTAGAATGTTAGGAGTGGTGGAATGTTGATCACAGATAAACCCTAATGTTTAGAATGTTAGGAGTGGTGGAATGTTGATCACAGATAAACCCTGATGTTTAGAATGTTAGGAGTGGTGGAATGTTGATCACAGATAAACCCTGATGTTTAGAATGTTAGGTGTGGTGAAATGTTGATCACAGATAAACCCTGATGTTTAGAATGTTATGAGAGGTGGAATGTTGATCACAGATAAACCCTGATGTTTAGAATGTTAGGAGTGGTGGAATGTTGATCACAGATAAACCCTGATGTTTAGAATGTTAGGAGTGGTGGAATGTTGACCACAGATAAACCCTGATGTTTAGAATGTTAGGAGTGGTGGAATATTGATCACAGATAAACCCTGATGTTTAGAATGTTAGGAGTGGTGGAATGTTGATCACAGATAAACCCTGATGTTTAGAATGTTAGGAGTGGTGGAATGTTGATCACAGATAAACCTTGATGTTTAGAATGTTAGGAGAGGTGGAATGTTGATCACAGATAAAACCTGATGTTTAGAATGTTAGGAGAGGTGGAATGTTGATCACAGATAAACCCTGATGTTTAGAATGTTAGGAGTGGTGGAATGTTG